>NW_027523698.1:0-42638 GCF_052094955.1 Ictidomys tridecemlineatus | reverse complement strand
AGTCTCCAAACTCTGCTCTCTGTAACAGTCTTTCTGCACCCAAGTCTCAAAACTCTGCTTTCTGCAACAGTCCTTCTACACCCCATTCTCCAAACTCTGCTATCTGCAACAGTACTTCTGCACCCCAGTCTCCAAACTCTGCAATCTGCAACAGTCCTTCTGCACCCCTGTCTCCAACCTCTGCTCTCTGTCACAATCCTTCTGCACCTCAGTCTCCGAACACTGCTCTCTACAGCGGTCCTTCTGAACCTCAGTCTCTAAACTCTACTCTCTGTAAAAGTCCTTCTGCACCTCAGTATCCAACATATTCTCTCTGTAAGATCCTTCTGCAACCCAGTCTGTAAACTCTGCCCTCTGGAACAGTCCTTCTGCACACCTTCTCCAACCTCTGTTCTCTGTAACAGTCCTTCTGCACGCCGGTCTCAAACCTCTGCTCGCTACAACGATCCTTCTGCACGCCAGTCTCCAATCTCTGCTCTCTGCAACAGTCCTTCTGCACCTCAGTCTCCAATCTCTGCTCTCTGCAACAGTCCTTCTGCACCTCAGAATGAAAACTCTGTTCTCCGAAACGATCATTCTGCACAACAGTCTCCAACCTCTTCTCTCTATAAAAGTTCTGCTTTACCAAAGTCTCCAAAATCTTCTCTCTGTAAGTTCCTTCTGCAACCCTGTCTCCAAACTCTGTTGTTTGTAACAGTCCATCGGCACACCAGTCTCCAAACTCTGCTCTGTGTAACAGGCCTTTTGCACTCCATTCTCCAACCTCTGCTGTCTGCATCAGTCCTTCTACATCGGAGTCTCCAAACTCTGCTTTCTGTATCAGTCCATCTGCACCCCAATCTCCAAACTCTGCTCTCTGCAACAGTGCTTCTTCACACAAATCTCAAACCTGTGCTCTCTGCAACAGTTCTTCTACACCCCATGTCCAGCCTCTGCTCTCTGCAGCAGTCCCTTTGCAATGCAGTCTCCAACTCCACTCTCTATAACGATCCTTCGGTACCTCATTCTCCAAACTCTACTCTCTGGAAAAGTACTACTGCACCCCTTCTCCAAACTCTGCTCTCCGTAACAGGCCTTCTACACCCCAGTCTCCAAACTCTTTTCTCTATAACAATACTTCTGCACCCCAGTATCCAACATGTGCTCTCTTCAATATTCCTCTGCACCTCAGTCGGAAAACTCTGTTCTCTGCAACGATCATTCTGCACCCTAGTCTCCAACCTCTGCGCTCTATAACAGTCCTGCTGCAACTTGGTCTACAACCTCTGCTCTCTGTAAGATCCTTGAGAAACCTTGTCTAAAAACTCTGCTGTTTGTAAAAGTTCTTCTGCACCCCAGTCTCCAACCTTGGCTCTCAGTAGCAGTCCTTTTGCACCTCAGTGTCCAAACTCTGCTCTCAACAACGATGCTTCTGCACCTCAGTCTCCAAACTCTACTCTCTGTAACAGTCCTTCTGCACCCCAGTCTCAAACCTCTTCTGTCTGCAACGATCCTTCTGCACGCCAGTCTCCAAACTCTGCTCTCTCTAACAGTCCTTCTAAACCTCAGTCTCCATCCTCTTCTCTCTGTAACAGTCCTTCTGCACCTCAGTCTTCAAACTCTGCTCTATGCAAAAGTCCTTCTACACCCCATTCTCTAACCTCTGTTCTCTGCAACAGTCCTTCTAAACCACAGTCTCCAACATCTGCTCTCTGCAACCGTCCTTCTTTACCCTAGTCTCCAATGTATGCCCTCTTTAACGGTCCTTCTGAACTGCAGTCTCCAAACTCTGCTCTCTCTAGCTGTCCTTCTGCACCCCAGTCTCCAACCTCTTCTCTCTCTAGCTGTCCTTTTGCACCCCAGTCTCCAAACTCTGCTCTCTGCAACATTCCTTCTGCACCTCAGTCTCCAAACTCTGCTCTCTGCAACATTCCTTGTGCACCTCAGTCTCCAACATCTGCTCTTTCCAACAGTCCTTCTGCACCCCAGTCTCCAACATCTGCTCTCTGTAACAATCCTACTGCACCTCAGTCTCCAACCTCTACTTTCTGTAACAGTCGTTCTGCACCTCAGTCTCCAACCTCTGCTCTGTGTAAGATCTTTCTGTAACCCAGTCTCAAAAATCTTTCCTCTGTAACAGTCCTTCTGCACCATTTGTCTAAACTCTTCTCCCTGTAACAGGCCTTCTGCACCCCAGTCTACAACCTCTGTTCTCTGTAACAGTCCTTCTGCACCCTAGTCTCAAACCTCTGCTCTCTAGGACGATCTTTATTCATCCCAATCTCCAACGTCTACTCTCTGCAACAGTCATTCTGCACCCATGTCTCCAAAAACTGCTCTCTGCAACAGTCCTTCTGCACCCCAGTCTCCAAACTCTGCTCTCTGTAACAGTCCTGCTGCACCTCAGTCTCCAAACTCTGCTCTCCTTAAGATGCTTCTGCAACCCTGTCTCCAAACTCTGCTCTCTGTAACGTCCTTCTGCACCCCAGTCTCCAACCTCTGATCTCTGTAGCAGGCATTTTGAACCCCAATCTAAAACCTCTACTCTCTGTAACATTCCTTCTGCACCTCAGTCTACAACCTCTGCTCTCTGCAACAGTCTACTGCACCTCAGTAACCAAGATCTGGTCTCTGCAACGATCTTTCTGCACCTCAGTTTCCAAACTCTTCTCTCTGTAACAGTCCTTCTGCACTCCAGTCTCCAAACTCTGCTCTCTGCAACAGTCCATTTGCACCCCAGTCTTCAACCTCTGTTCTCTGTAAGATCCATCTGAACCCTAGTATCCAACCTCTGCTCTCTGTAACAGTCCTTCTGCACCCCAGTCTCCAAACTCTACTCTTTGTAACATTACTTCTACACCTCAGTCTTTAACCTCTGCTCTCTGCAACAGTATATCTGCACTCCAGTCTACAAAATCTGCTCTATGCAACAGTCCTTCTACACCCTAGTTTCCAGCCTCTGCTCTCTGCAACAGTCCTTCTGCACCCCAGTCTCCAAACTCTTCTCTCTGCAACGATCTTTCTAGACCCCAGTCTCCAACCTCTGCTCTCTGCAACAGTCCTTCTGTACCCTAGTATCCAAACTCTGCACTCTGTAACAGTTTTTCTATACCACAGTCTCCAAACTCTTCTTTCTGTAACGTTTCTTCTGCACCCCAATTTGCAACATCTAGTTTCTGTTACAATGTTTCTGCACCTCAGTCTCCAAACTCTGCTCTCTGTAGAAGGCCTTCTGCACCCCAGTCTTGAAAATCTGCTCTCTTCAAGGATCCTTCTGCACCCCAGTCTCCAACCTCTTCTCTCTGCAATGAACCTACTGCACCACAGTCTTTAACCTTTGATCTCTGCAACAGTCCCTCTGCAAAACAGTCTCCAACCTCTGCTCTCTGTAACAATCCTTCTGCACCCCAGTCTCCATACTCTGCTCTCTGTAAGAGTCTTTCTGCAAATCAGATTCCACCCTCTGCTCTCTGCAACAGTCCTTTTGCACCTCATGTCCAACCTCTACTCTCTGGAACAGTCGTTCTGAACCCCAGTCACCAAACTCTCCACTCTGCAACGATAATTCTGGACCCCAGTCTCCAACCTCTGCTCTCTGTAACAAACCTTCTGAACCACCGTCTCCAAACTCTTCTCTCTGTAAGATCCTTCTTCACTCCAGTTTCAAAACTCTACTCTCTGTAACATTCCTTCTCCACCATAGTGTTTAATCTCTGCCTTCTGCAAGTGTCCTGCGGCACCCCAGTCTCCAACCTCTGTCCTCTGCAACAGTCATTGTGTTCCCCAGTCTCAAACCTCTGCTCTCCGTAACAGTCTTTCAGCACCCCAGTCTCCAAACTCTGCTTTCTGGATCAGTCCTTTTGAACCTCAGTCTCAAACCTCTGCTCTCTGTATCTATCCTCTGCACTTCAGTCTCCAACCTGTGCTCTCTGTAACATTCCTTCTGCACCCCAATCTCCAACCTCTGCTCTCTGTAACAGTTTTTCTATACCGCAGTCTCCAAAGTCTGGTCTCTGTAACGGTCCTTCTGCACCCCAATTTCCAACCTCTGCTTTCTGTAACAGTCCTTCTGCAACTCAGTCTCCAAACTCTGCTCTCTGTAACAGTGCTTATACACCTCAGTCTCCAACCTCTGCTCTCTGTAACAGTCCTACTGAACATCAGTCTGGCACCTCTGCTCTCTTCACGATACTTCTGCACCCCAGGCTCCAAACACTGCTCTCTGTAACAGTCCACCTGCACCTCAGTCTTCAATCTCTGCTCTCTGTAAGATCCTTCAGCAACCCAGTCTCAAAACTCTGCTCTCTATAACTGTCCTTCTGCACCCCAGTCTCCAACCTTTCCTCTCTGTAACAGGCCTTCTGCACGCCAGTCTCCAAACTTTTCTCTCTGTAGCAGGCCTTCTACACCCCAGTCTCCAACCTCTGCTCTCTGCAATGATCATAATGCACCTCAGTCTCAAACCTCTAATCTCTGCAACTGTCCTTCTGCACCTCAGTCTCCAAATTCTGCTCTCTGTAAGATCCTTCTGCACCCTTGTATCCAATCTCTGCTCTCTGTAACAGTCTTTCTGGATCCAAGTCTCGAACCTCTGCTCTCTGTAACAGTCCTTCTGCACGCCAGTGTGAAACCTCTGCTCCTACAACAGTCCTTCTGCACCCGAGTTACAAAAGACTTCTCTCTGCAACAGTCCTTCTGTGCCCCAGTCTCTAACATCTTTTTTCTAAAACACTTTTTCTGCACATCTCTCTCACAACCCTGCTCCCTGCAATGACCCTTCTGCACCCCAGTCTCCAAACTCTGCTCTCTGTAACAGTCCTTCAGCACCTCAGTCTCCCAACTCTGCTCTCTGGAAGATTCTTCTGCAACCCAGTCTTTAAACTCTGCACTCTGTAACAGTCCTTCTGCACAACAGTCTCCAACCTCTGCTCTCTGTAACAGACATTCTGCACCCCAGTCTCAAACCTCTTCTCTCTGCAACGATTCTTTTCAACCCCAGTCTCCAAAATATGATCTCTGCAACACTCCTTTTTAACCCCAGTCTCTAATATCTGCTCTCTGTAAGATCCATCTGAACCCCAGTCTCCAAACTCTAATCTCTGTAACAGTCCTTCTGCACCCCAGTCTCCAAACTCTGCTCTCTCTAACAGTCCTTCTGCATCTCAGTCTCCAAACTCTGCTCTGTGTAACAGTCCTTCTGCACCCCAGTTTCTAAAATATGCTCTCTTGAACGATCCTTCTGGAACCCAGTCTCCAATGTCTGCTCTTTGAGAGTCCTTCTGCACCACAGTCTCCAACCTCTGCTCTCTTTCAGATCTTTCTGCACTCCAGTTTCCAAACTTTGCTCTCTGTAACATTCCTTCTTCACCCCAGTATTTAACCTGTGTCAAATGCAACAGTTTTTCTGCTCCCCAGACTCCGAGATCTGCTCTCTGTAACAGTCCTTCTGTACCTCAGTCTTCAAACTCTGCTCATTGTAACGATCTTTCTACACCCCAGTCTCCATCTCTGCTTTCTGTATCAGTCTGTCTGAACCCCAGTCTCCAACCTCTGTTCTCTGTATCTATCCTTCTGCAACTCAGTCTCCAACCTGTGCTCTATGTAAGAGTCTTTCTGCACCCCAGTCTCCAACCTCTGCTCTCGGTAACAAACCTATACCGCAGTCTCCAACCTCGGCTCTGTAATAGTCCCTCTGCAGCCCAATTTCGAAACTCTGCTTTCTGTAACAGTCCTTCTGCACCTGAGTCTCCAAACTCTCCTCTCTGTAACAGTCCACCTGCATCTCAGTCTCCAACCACTGCTCTCTGTAAGATCCTTCAGCAACCCAGTCTCCAAACACTGCTTTGTATAACAGTCCTTCTGCACCCCAGTCTTTAAACTCTGCTCTCTGCAATGATCCTACTGCACCCAAGTCTCCAAACTCTGATCTCTACAATACTCCTTCTGCACCTCAGTCTTCAAATTCTGCTCTCTGTAAGAAACTTCTGCACCCCTTTCTTCTAGCTCTGCTCTATGTAACAGAACTTCTGCACCTCAGTCTCCAATCTCTGCTCTTTGCAAGAGTCCTTCTGCACGACAGTCTCCAAACTCTGCTCTCTGTAAGATCCTTATGCACTCCAGTTTCCAAATTCTTCTCTCTGTAACATTCCTTCTTCACCCCAGTATTTAACCTCTGCTTTCTTCAAGTGTCCTGCAGCACCCCAGTCTCAAACTCTATCCTGTGCAACAGTCCTTCTGCTCCCCAGTCTCCAACATCTGCTCTCTGTAACGATCATTTTAACCCCAGTCTCAAACATCTGCTCTCTGTATCTATCCTTCTGCACCTCAGTCTCCAACCTGTGCTCTCTGTAATATTCCTTCTGCACCCCAGTCTCCAAACTCTGCTCTCTTTAACAGTTTTTCTATACCGCAGTCTCCAAACTCTGGTCTCTGTAACAGTCCTTCTGCACCCCAATTTCCAACCTCTTCTTTCTGTAACAGATCTTCTGAACCTCAGTCTCCAATCTCTGCTCTCTGTAACAGTCCTTCTATACCTCAGTCTCCAACCTCTGCTCTCTGTAACAGTCCTTCTGCACCTCAGTGTGACAACTCTGCTCTCTGCACGATCGTTCTGCACCCCAGTCTTCAAACACTGCTCTCTGTAACAGTCCACCTGCACCTCAGACTCCAAGCTCTTCTCTCTGTAACAGGCCTTCTGCAAGCCAGTCTCCATATTCTTCTCTCTGTAGCAGGCCTTCTGCACCCCAGTCTCCAAAATCTGCTCTCGGCAACGATCCTTCTGCACCTCAGTCTCCAACATCAGCTCTCTGCAATGATCAAACTGCACCCCACTCTCCAATCTCTGATCTCTGCAACAGTCATTCTATACCTCAGTCTCCAAATTATGCTCTCTGTAAGATGCTTCTGCACCCCAGTATCCAATCTCTGCTCTCTGTAACAGTCCTTCTGCATCTCAGTCTCTACCTCTGCTCTCTCTTACAGTCCTTCTGCACCTCAGTCTCCCAACTCTGCTCTCTGTAAGATTCTTTTGCAACCAAGTCTTTAAACTCTGCACTCTGTAAAAGTCATTCTGCACAACAGTCTCCAACCTCTTCTCTCTGCAATGATTCTTCTCAACCCCAGTCTCCAACATCTGCTCTCTGCAACAGTCCTGCCGCACACCAGTCTCCAAACACTTCTCTCTGTAACAGTCCTTCTTCACCCAAGTCTCCAAACTATGCTCTCTGCAACGATTTTTCTGGACCCAAGTCTCCAATGTCTGCTCTCTGGAACAGTTCTTCTGCACCACAGTCTCCAACCTCTGCTCTCTGTAAGATCTGTTTGCATTTCAGTTTCCAAACTCTGCTCTCTGTAACATTTCTTCTCCAACCCAGTCTCCAACCTCTGTCCTATGCAACAGTCCTTCTTCTCCCCATTCTCTAATATCTGCTCTCTGTAACAGTCCTTCTGTACAGCAGTCTCCAACCTCTGTTCTTTGTAACGGTCCTCCTACACCCCAGTCTCCAACCTCTGGTTTCTGTATAAGTATGCCTGAACCCCAGTCTCCAACGTCTGTTCTCTGTATCTATCCTTCTGCACCTCAGTCTCTAACCTGTGCTCTATGTAAGAGTCCTTCTGCACCCCAGTCTCCAACATCTGCTCTGGATAACAGTCCTATACCACAGTCTCGAACATCTGCTCTCTGTAAAAGTCCTTCTGCACCCCAATTTCATAACTCTGCTTCCTGTAACAGTCCTTCTGCACCTGAGTCTCGAAACTCTGCTCTCTGTAACAGTCCTTCTACACCCCAGTCTCCAAACTCTGCTTTCTGTATCAGTCTTTCTGAACCCCAGTCTTTAACCTCTGTTCTCTGTATCTATCCTTCTGCAACTCAGTCTCCAACCTCTTCTCTATGGAACAGTCCTTCTATACTGCAGTCTTCAAACTCTGCTCTCTGTAAAGGTCTTTCTGCAGCACAGACTCCAAGCTCTGCTTTCTTTTTCAGTCCTTCTGCATCCTAGTCTCCAAATTCTGCTCTCACTAAGAGTCCTTCTGCACCCCAGTCTCCAACCTCTTCTCTCTGCAACAGTCCTTCTGCACCCCAGTCTCCAACCTCTACTCTCTGCAAAAGTTCTTCTTCACCCCAGTCTCCAACCTCTGTTCTAGTCAACAGCCTTCTGCACCAAAGTATCCAACTTCTACTCTCTGTAAGATCTTTCTGCACTCCAGTATCCAAACTCTGCTCTCTGTAACATTTCTTCTCCACCCCATTTTTTTAAACTCTGCTTTCTGCAAATGTCCTGCAACACCCCAGTCTCCATACTCTGTCCTCTGCAACAGTCCTTCTGCTCCCCAGTCTCCAACATCTTCTCTCTGTAACAGTCCTTCTGTACCGCAGTCTCCAACTTCTGCTTTCTGTAAGGGTCTTTCTCCAGCCCAGTCTCCAAACTCTGCTTTCTGTATCAGTCCTTCTGAACTCCAGTCTCAAACCTCTGCTCTGTGTATCTATCCTTCTGCACCTCAGTCTCCAACCTCTGCTATCTGTTACAGTTTTTCTATACCACAGTCTCAAAACTCTGGTCTTTCTTACGGTCTTTTTTGCACCCCAATTTCCAACCTCTGTTTTCTGTAACAGTCCTTCTTCACCTCAGTCTTCAAATTCTGCTCTCTGTAACAGTCCTTATACACCTCAGTCTTCAACCTTTTCTCTCTGAAATAGTTCATCTGCACCACAGTATGACACCTCTGCTCTCTGCACGATCCTTCTGCACCCCAGTCTCGAACCAGTGCTCTCTGTAACAGTCCACCTTCACCTCAGTCTCCAACCTCTGCTCTCTGTAAGATCATACTGCACCCCTGTCTCCAAGCTCTGCTTATTTCAAGGATCATTCTGCACCCCAGTGTCCAACTTCTACTCTATGTAACAAGATTTTGCACCTCAGTCTCCAACCTCTGCTCTCTGCAACAGTCTTTCTGCACCCCAGTCTCCAACTTCTGCGCTCTCTAAGAGTCCTTCTGAACAACAGTCTCCAACCTCTGCTCTCTGCAACATTCCTTCTGAAGCCCAATCTCCATTCTCTGTTCTCTGCATCAGTACTTCTGCACCCCATACTCCAAGCTCTGCTCTCTGCAAAAGTCCCTCTTCACCCCAGTCTCCAAACTCTGCTCTCTATAACAATCCTTCTGCACCTCAGTCTCCAAACTCTATTCTGTGCAACGGTCCTTCTGCACCTCAGTCTCCAACCTCTACACTCTGTTACAGTCCTTCTGCACTTCACTCTCCAAACTCTGCTCTCTGTAGTATCCTTCTAAAACCCAGTTCAAAATTCTACTCTCTGTATCTATCCTTCTGCACCTCACTCTCCAACCTCTGCACTCTCTAACAGTCCATCTGCACCTTAGTCTGACACCTCTGCTCTCTGCATGATCCTTCTGCACCCCAGTCTTCATGCACTGCTCTCTGTAACAGTCCACCTGCACCTCAGTCTCCAACCTCTGTTCTCTGTAAGGTCCATCAGGAACTCAGTCTCGAAACTCTGCTCTCTATAACAATCCTTCTGCACCCCAGTCTCCAACCTCTCCTCTCTTTAACAGGCCTTCTGCACTCCAGTCTCATAACTCCCTCTCTTTAGCAGGCCTTCTGCACCCAAATCTTCAACCTCTGCACTCTTCAATGATCCTTCTGAACCCCAGTCCCCAACCTGTGCTCTCTGCGATGATCCTACTGCACCCTAGTCTCAAACCTCTGATCTCTTAAACAGTCCTTTTACAACTCTGTCTTTAACTTCTGCTCTCTGTGAGATCCTTCTGCACCCCTTTCTTCAAGCTCTGCTTATTGCAACGATCCTTCTGCACTCCAGTGTCCCACCTCTGCTATATGTAACAAAATTTTGCACCTCAGTCTCCAACCTCTGCTCTCTGCAACAGTGTTTTGCACCCCAGTCTCCAACTTCTACTCTCTCTAAGAGTCCTTCTGCAACTCAGTCTAAAACATCTGTTCTCTGCAACATTTTTTTCTGCAGCCCAGTCTCCATCTACTGCTCTCTGAAATATTCCTTCTGCACCCCAGTCTCCAACCTCTGTTCTCTGCAACAGTCCCTCTGCACCCCAGTCTCCAACTCTGCTCTCTGTAACAATCCTTCTGCACCTCAGTCTCCAAACTCTGTTCTCTGCAAAGGTCCTTCTGTACCTCAGTCTCCAACCTCTACTCTCTGTAACAGTCCTTCTACATTTCACTTTCAAACCTCTGCTCTCTGTAGGATCCTTCTAAAACCCAGTCTAAAAACTCTGCTCTCTGTATCTATTATTCTGCACCTCAGTCTCCAACCTTTGCTCTCTGTTACAGTTTTTCTATACCGCAGTCTCCAAATTCTGGTCTCTGTTAAGATCCTTCTGCACGCCAATTTCCAACCACTTCTTTCTGTAATAGTCCTTCTGCACCTCAGTCTCTGAACTCTGCTCTCTGTAACAGTCCTTCTACACCTCAGTCTCCAACCTCTTCTCTCAGTAACAGTCCTTCTGCACCTCAGTCTGACACCTCTGCTCTCTGCATGATCATTCTGCACCCCAGTCTCCAAACACTGTTCTCTAAAACAGTCTTTCTGAACACCAATCTCAAAACTCTGATCGCTATAACACTTTTTCAATACCGCAGTCTTCAAACTCTGGTATTTGTAACGGTCCTTCTACACCCCAACTGCCAATCTCTGCTTTCTGTAACAGTCCTTCTGCACCTCAGTCTCCAAACTCTGCTCTTTTTTACAGTACTTCTACACCTCAGTCTCCAATCTCTGCTCTCTGTAACAGTCCTTCTGCACCTCAGTCTGACACCTCTCCTCTCTGCATGATCCTTCTGCACCTCAGTCTCCAACCACTGGTCTCTGTTACAGTCCACATCACCTCAGTCTCCAACCTATTCTCTTCGTAAGAACCTTCAGTAACCCAGTCTCCAAACTCTGCTCTCTATAACAGTCGTTCTGAACCCCAGTATCCAACCTCTCCTCTCGGTAACAGTCCTTCTGGACGCAAGTCTCCCAACTCTGCTCTCTGTAGCAGGCCTTCTGCAACCCAGTATCCATAATGTGCTCTCTGCAACGATCCTTCTGCACCCCAGTCTCCAACATCTGATCTCTGCAACAGTCCATCTGTACCTCAGTCTCCAAATTCTGCTCTCTGTAAGATGCTTCTGCATTCCTGTATCCAAACTCTACTCTCTGTAACAGTCCTTCTGCACCCGAGTCTCCAACCTCTGCTCTCTGTAACAGGACTTCCACACCTCAGTCTCAAACCTCTGCTCTCTGCAACAGTCCTATTCCACCCTAGTCTAAAACCTCTTCTCTCTACAACAGTCCTTCTGCACACTAGTTACCAACAACTGCTCTCTGCGACAGTCCTTCTGCACCTCAGTCTCCCAACTCTGCTCTCTGTAAGATCCTTCTGCAACCCAGTCTTTAAATTCTGCACTTTGTACCTGTCCTTCTGCACAACATTCTCCAACTTCTGTTCTCTGTAACAGTCCTTCTACACCCAAGTCTCCAAACTCTGCTCTCTGTAAGGTCCATCTGAACCCCAGTCTCCAACCTATGCTCTCTGTAACAGTCCTTTTACACCCAATTCTCCAAACTCTGCTCTCTGTAACAGTCCTTCTGTACCTCAGTCTCCAACCTCTGTTCTCTGTAACAGTCATTCTGCACCCCAGTCTCTAAAATCTGCTCTCTGCAATATTCCTTCTGCACCCCAGTCTTCAACATCTGCTCTCTGCAACACTCCTTCTGCACCCCGTCTCCAAACTCCGCTCTCTGCATTGATTTTTCTGGACTCCAATCTCCAACCTCTGCTCTCAGCAATAGTCCATCTGTACCTCAGTCTCCAAACTCTGCTCTCTCCAAAGTCCTTCTGCACTCCATTCTACAACTTCTGCTCTCTAAAACAGTCTTTCTGAACAACAGTATCCAACATCTGCTCTCTGAAAAAGTCCTTGTGTACCCTAGTATCCAACCTCTGCTCTCTGGAACAGTCCTTCTGTACTGCAGTCCCCAACTTCTGCTCTCTGCAACGAACATTCTGCACACCAGTCTCCAAAATCTGCTCTCTACAAAAGTACTTCTGCACCTCAGTTTGAAAATTTTGCTCTCTGCAACAATCCTTCTGCACCCAAGACTTCAACATCTGCTCTCTGTAACAGTCTTTCTGCACCTCAGTCTCCAAACTCTGCTCTATGTAAGATCCTTCTGCAACACAGTCTCCAAAATTTGGTCCCTGTAACAGTTCTTCAACACCTCAGTCTCCAACATCTGCTCTCTGTAACACTTGATCTACACCTCACTCTGAAACCCCTTCTCTCTGCAGGATCCTTCTGAACCCCAGTCTCCAACAACTGCTCTCTGTAAAAGTCCTCCTTCACCTCAGTATCCAAACTCTGCTCTCTGTAAGATACTTTTGCCACCCAGTCTCCTAACTCTGCTCTCTATAACAGTCCTTCTGCACGCCAGTCATCTACCTCTTCTCTCTTTAACAGGCCTTCGGCACCCCAGTCTCCAAACTCTGCTCTCTGTAACAGGTCTTTTTTACCCCAGTCTCCAAAGTCTGTTCTCTATAAGAAGTCTTCTACACCCCAGTCTCCAACCTCTGCTCTCTGCAACAGTCCTTCTGCACCCCAGTCTCCAAACTCTGCTCTCTATAACAATCCTTCTGCACCTCAGTTTTAAAACGTTGTTCTCTGCTATGATCCTTTTGTACCTCAGTCTCCAACCTCTACTCTCTGTAACAGTCCTTCTGCACCTGGGTCCCCAACATCTGCTCTCTGTTAGATCCTTCTTCAACCCAGTCTCCAAACTCTGTGATCTGTAACAGTCATTCTAGAGCCCTTCTCCACACTCTGCTCTCCGTTACAGGCCTTCTGAACCCCAGTCTCCAATCTCTGCTATCTGTAACAGTCTTTTTGAACCTCAGTCTCCAAACTCTGCTCTCTGCAATGATTCTTCTGAACCCCAGTCTCCAACTTCTCCTCTCCTCAACAGTCCTTCTGCACCTCAGTCTCCAAATTCTGCTCTCTGCAACAGTTCTTCTACACCCCAGTCTTCAACCTCTGCTCTGTGTAACAGTCCTTCTGCACCCCAGTCTCCAACCTCTGCTCTCTGTAACAATCCTTCTGCACACCAGTCTCTAACCTTGCTCTCCGTAACAGTCCTTCTGCACTATATTCTCCAACCTCTGCTCTCTGTTACAGTCTTTCTATTTTTTTTAAATTTTATTTTTTTATTGGTTGTTCACAACATTACAAAGCTCTTGACAAATCATATTTCCTACATTAGATTGAAGTGGGTAATGAACTCCCAATTTTACCCCAAATGCAGATTGCAGAATTACAGTAGATGGGGTAGAGAGAGAAGATGGGAGGGGAGGGGAAGGGGCATAGTAGGGGATAGGAAAGGTAGCAGAATACAACAATTACTAATTGGGCTTACGTAAAATTGTGGATGTGTAACCGACGTGATTCTGTTACAGTCTTTCTATACAGCAGTCTCCAACTTCTGCTCTCTGTAAAGGTCCCTCTACCCCAATATTTAACCTCTGCTTTCTGTAACAGTCCTTCTTCACCTTAGTCTGAAACCTCTGCTCTCTGCACGATCCTTCTTCACCCCAGTCTCCAATCACTGCTCTCTGTAATATTCATCCTGCCCCACAGTCACTAACCACTGCTCTCTGTACGATCCTTCTGCAACCCAGCCTCAAAACGCTGCTCTCTATAAAAGTCCTTCTGCAACCCAGTCTCCAAACTCTGCTCTCTGTTGCAGGGCTTATGCACCCTAGTCTCCAAACTCTGCTCTCTTAAACAGTCCTTTTGCAAGCCTGTCTGCAACCTCTGCTCTCTGTAGCGGTCCTTCTGCACCCCAGTCTCAACCTCTGCATTCTGTATCAGTAATTCTGCACCCCAGTCTCCAAACTTTGCTCTCTGTAACATTCTTTCTGCACCTCAGTCTTCAATGTCTTCTCTCTGCGACAGTTCTTCTGCACCCCAGTCTCCAAACTCTGCTCTCTGCAACAGTTCTTCTGAACCCCAGTCTCCAACATCTGCACTCTGAAAAAATTCGTCTATAAACCATTCTCCAACCTCTACTGTCTGAAACAGTCCTGCTGTATTGCAGTCTCCGAACTCTGCTCTCTGAAACGGTCCTCCTGCACTCTAGTCTCCAACCTCTGCTTTCTGTATAAGTCCTTCTGAACCTCAGTATCCAACCTCTGCTCTCTGCAACAGTCCTTCTGCACCCCAGTCTCCAACCTCTGTAATTTCCAACAGTCCCTCTGCACCTCAGTCTGAAAACTCGGTTCTCTGCAACGATCCTTCTGCACCCCAGTCTCCAAACTCTGCTCTCTTTAACAGTCCTGTTCAACCTCAGTCTCCAACCTCTGCTCTCTGTAAGATCCTTCTGCAACCCTGTCTCCAAACTCTGCTCTTTGTAACAGTCCTTCTGCACCCCAGTCTCAATCCTCTGCTCTGTGCAACAGTTCGTCTGAACTGCAGTCTTTAACATCTGCTCTATGAAAGATCCTTCTGCACCCCAGTCTCCAAAATCCGATCTCCGTAAAAGTCCTTCTTCACCCGAGTATCCAAACTTTGCTCTCTGTAACAATCTTTCTGCACCTCAGTCTCCAACATCTGCTCTCTGTACCCCATTCTCCAACCTCTGTTGTCTACTAGAGTACTTCAGCATGTCAGTCTCAAAACTCTGCTCCCTGCAAAAATCCTTCTGCACCCCAGTCTCCAACCATTGCTCTCGGTAACATTTCTTCTGCACCTCTGTCTCCAAACTCTGCTCTATGTAAGTTCCTACTGCCACCCAGTCTCCAAACTCTGCTCTCTGTAGCAGTCCTTCTGCACACCAGTCTCCAACCTCTGTTCTGTGCTCCAGGTCGTCTGCACCCCACTCTCCTGGCTCTGCTCTCTGTAAGATCCTTCTGCACACCAATCTCAAAACTCTGATCTCTGTAACAGTCCTTCTTCACCCCAGGCTCCAACCTCTGCTCCCTGCAACAATCCTTCTGCACCCCAGTCTCCAATTTCTGCTCTCTCTAGCAGGCCTTCTGCACCCCAGTTTCCCACCTCAGCTTTCTGTATCATAATTCTTCACCTTAGTCTCCAACGTCTTCTCTGTGTAACAGTCCTTCTGCTTCTCAGTCTTCAAATTCTGCTCTCTGCAACAGTCCTTCTGCACCCTAGTCTACAACCTCTGATTTCTGCAACATTCCTTCTGCACCCCAGTCTCCAACCTGTGCTCTCTGTAACAGTCCTTGTGAACACCAGTCTCCCACCTCTGCTCTCTATAACGATTCTTCTTCAGCCCAGTCTCCACCTATGCTCTCTGCAACGATTCTTCTGCAAATCAGTCTACATACTCTGCTCTCTGTAACAGTCCTTATGCACGCCTGCATCCAACATTTGCTCTCTGCAACATTTCTTCTACACCCAGGTCTCCAAACTGTGCTCTCGGTAACTGTCCTTCTGCACCTCTGTCTGAAAATGCTGCTCTCTGCAACAATTCTTTTCACCCCAGTCTGTAACCTCTGCTCTTGTAACACTCCTTTTGCACCTCTGTCCCCAAAAGGCTCTCTGTAAGATCCTTCTGCAACCCTGTCTCGAAACTGTGCTATCTGCAACAATCCTTCTACAACCCAGTCTCCAACCCCTGCTCTCTGCAACAGTCCTACTGCACCCCAGTCTCCAACCTCTACTCTCCGTAAGATCCTTCTGCACCACAGTCTCCAACCTCTGCTCTCTGTAACAGTCTTTTTGCACCCCAGTCTCCAAACTCTGCTCTCTGCTACAGTCCTTTTGCACCGAAGTCTCCAACCTCTACACTCTGTAAGATCCATCTGCACCGCAGTCTCCAAACTCTGCTCTCTGTAACAGTTCTTCTGCACGCCAGTATCCAACCTCTGCTCTGTGCAACAGTCCTACTGCAACCCAGTCTCCAACCTCTACTCTCTGTAAGATACTTCTGCACAGCAGTCTCCAAACTCTGTTCTCTGCAACAGTCTTTCTGCACCCCGGTATCCAACCTGTGCTCTCGGTAAAAGTCCTTCTGTACTGCAGTCTCCAAACTCTACTGTCTGTAATGGTCCTTCTGCAATCCAGTCTCCAACCTCTGCTTTGTTTATCAGTCCTTCTGCACCCCAGTCTCCAACCTCTGCTCTCTGTATCAGTCCTTCTGCACCTATATCTTCAACCTCTACTCTCTACAACAGTCCTTCTGCACCCCTGTCTCCAACCTCTGCTCTCTGCAACATTTCTTCTACACTCAGATCTCCAAACTGTGCTATCTGTAACTGTCATTATTCACCCCAGTCTACAACCTCTGCTCTTTGTAACGATCCTTCTGCACCCTAGTCTCCAAACTCTGCTCTCTGTAACAGTCCTTCTGCACCCCAGGATCCTACATCTGCTCTCTATTATAGTCCTTCTGCACGTCAGTCTGAAAACTCTGCTCTCTGCAAAAATCCTTCCCGCACCCGAGTTTTCAAACTTTGCTCTCTATAACAGTCTTTCTGAACCTCAGTCTTGAAAATGCTCTCTGTAAGATCCTTCTGCAACCCAGTCTCGAAATTGTGCTATCTGTAACAGATTTTTCTGCACCCCAGTTTCACAACTCTGCTCTCTGTAATATTTCTTCTGCTCCCCAGTCTCCAATCTCTTCTCTCTGTAACTGTCCTTCTGCTCCGTAGTCTCCAACCACTGCTCTCTGTAACACTCATTCTTTACAACAGTCTCCAACCTCTGCTCTCTGTAAAAGTCCTTCTTTCCCGCAGTCTCCAAACTCTGCTAAGTGTAAGGGTTTTTCGGCACCCCAGTCTCCATCCTCTGCTCTCTGTAACTAAACTTCTGCACCCCAGTCTATAACCTCTGCTCTCTGCAACGATCCTTCTGCACCCCATTCTCCAACCTCTGCTCTCTGCAAAAGTCCTTCTGCACCCCAGTCTCTAACATCTGATCTCTGCAACAGTCTTTCTAAAGCTCAGTCTGAAAACTCTGCTATCTGCGACAATCTTTGTGCACCCCAGTCTCCAAAATCTGCTTTCTTTAACAGTCCTTCTGCACCTCAGTCTCCAAAATCGGCTCTCTGTAACAGTGCTTCTGCACCCCAACCTCCAACCTGTGCTCTCTGTAAGATCCTTCTGCACCCCAGTTTTTAAATCTGCTCTCTGTAACATTCTTTCTGCTCCCCAGTCTCAAAACTCTGCTCTCTGTAACAGTCCTTCTGCTTTCCAGTCTCCAATCTCTGCTCTCTGTAACATTCCTTCTGCTCCCCAGTCTCCAAATCTGCTCTCTGTAACATTCCTCCTGTACCGCAGTCCACAGCCTCTGCTCTCTGTAACTTTTTTTCTGCACCACAGTCTCCAACGTCTCCTTTCTGTATTATTCCTTCTGCACCACAGTTTCCAACCTCTGCTCTCTTCAACATTCTTTCTGCACCTCAGTCTCCAACCTCTGCTCTCTGCGACAATTCTTCTTCACCCCAGTCTTTAAACTCTGCTCTCTGCAACAGTTCTAAAGCACCCCAGTCTCCAAGGTCTTCACTCTGAAATAGTCCTTACCCACAACAGCCTCCAACCTCTGCTCTCTTTAACAGTCCTCCTGTAGTGCAGTCTCCAAAATCTGCTCTCTGTAACAGTCCTTCTGCACCCAAGTCTCAAACCTCTGCTTTCTGTAACAGTCCTTCTAAACCCCAGTCTCCAAACTCTGCTATCTGTAACAGTCATTGTGCACCCCAGTCTCCAAACTCTTTTCTCTATAACAATAATTCTGCACCCCAGTCTCAACCCTCTGCTCTCTGCAACGATCCTTTCGCACCCCATTATCCAACTTCTGTTCTCTGCAAAAGTCCTTCGGCACCCCAGTCTCCAACATCTGCGCTCTGCAACAGTCCTTCTGAACCTTAGTCTGAAAACTCTGCTCTCTGCAACAATCCTTGTGCACCCCAGTCTCCAAACTCTGCTTTTTGTAACAGTCCTTCTGCACCTCAGTCTCCAAAATCGGCTCTCTGTAACAGTGCTTCTGCACCGCATCCTCCAACCTCTGCTCTCTGTAAGAGTCCTGCTTCTCCCCAGTCTCCAACCTCTGCTATATTTATCAGTCTTTCTGCTTCCCAGTCTTTAACCTCTGCTCTCTGCAACCATCCTTGTGCACACGAAACTAAAACCTCTGCTCTCTGCAATGATCCTACTGCACGCCAGTCTCCAACCTCTGAACTCTGCAACACTCCTTCTGCACTTCAGTCTCCAATTTCTTCTCTCTGTAAGATCCTTCTACACCCCTGTCTCAAAGGTCTGCTTTCTGCAACGATCCTCCTGCACCCCAGTCTGCAACCTCTGCTCTATGTAACTTGATTCAGTACTGCAGTCTCTAAATTCTGCTCTCTGTAACGGTCTTTCTGCACCCCAGAACCCAATGTCTGCTTTCTGCATTAGTCCTTCTGCACCCCAATCTCCAACATCTGCTTTCTTTAAGACTCCTTCTGCACCTCTGTCTCCAAACTCTGCTCTCTGCAACAGTCGTTCTGCACCCCAGTGTCCCACCTCTGCTCTATGCAACAAACCTTATGCACCCATTCTCAAAACTCTTCTCTCTGTAACAATCCTTCTGCACCTCAATCTCCAAACTCTCTTCTCTGAAGGGTCCTACTGCACCTCAGTGTCCAACCGCTACTCTCTGAAACAGTCCTTCTGCACTTCAGTCTCCAAAATCTGCTCTCTGTAACAGTCTTTCTTCACACCAGTGTCCAACCTCTGCTCTCTACAACAGTCCATCTGCACCCCAGTCTCCAAAATCTGCTCTCTGCAACAGTCCTTCTGCACCTCAGTCTAAAAACTCTGCTGTCTGCAACGAACCTTCTGCACCCCGTCTCCTACCTCTGCTGTCTGTAACATATTTCTATACCTCAGTCTCCCAATTCTGATCTCTGTAAGATCTTTCTGCAACACAGTCTTTAAACTCTGCACTCTGTAACCGTCCTTAAGCACAACAGTCTCCAACCTCTGCTCTGTGTAAGAGTCCTTCTGTACTGCAGTCTCCAACCTCTGCTCTTCGTATTGGGCCTTCTGCACCCCAGTTTCCAACCTCTGCTCTCTGCAATGATCCTACTGGAACCCAGTCTCCAACCTCTGATTTCTGCAACAGTTTTTCTGCACCTCAGTCTGAAAACTCTGCTCTCTGCATGATCCTTCTGCACCCCAGTCTCCAATCACTGCTCTCGGTAACAGTCCCCTGCACCTCAGTCTCCAAACTCTGCTCTCTGTAAGATCCTTCATCAACCCAGTCTCCAAGCAGTGCTCTCTATAACATACCATCTCACCAAAATCTCCAAATTCTTCTCTCTGCAACGATTCTTCTCCACACCAGTCTCAAACCTCTGCTCTCTGCAACAGTCCTTTTGTACCACAGTCGACAACCTCTGCTCTCTGCAACAGTCCTTCTGCACCCCAGTCTTCAAACTCTGCTCTCTGTAACCTTCCTTCTGAACCCCAGTCTCTAACCTTTGCTCTCCATAACCGTCCTTCTGCACCCCAGTCTCCAACCTCTGCTCTCCGTAACAGTCCATCTGCACTTCAGTCTTAAAACTCTGCTCTTTGCAACAGACCTTCTGCACCCCTTTCTCCAACCTCTGCTCTCTGCAACAGTCCATTGCACCTTATTCTTTAAATTCTGCTCTCAGCAACAGTCCTTCTAACTCCAGTCTCCAAATTTTTCTCTGTGCAACGATCCTTCTGGAACCCAGGCTCAAACGTGTGCTCTCTGCAACAGTCCTTCTGCACCACAGTTTCCAACCTCTGCTCTCTGTAAGATCTTTCTGCACGCCAGTGTCCAAAATCTGATGTCTCTAACATTCCTTCTCCACCCCAGTCTGTAACCTCTGCTTCCTTCGAAGGTCCTGCGGCACCCCAGTCTCCAACCTCTGTCCTCTGTAACAGTCCTTCTGCTCCCCAGTCTCCAACATCTGCTCTCTGTAACAGTCCTTCTGTACCGAGGTCTCCAACTTCTGCTCTCTGTAAGGGTCCTTCTGCAACCAAGTCTTTAATCTCTACTTTTTATATCAGTCCTTCTGAACCCCAGTCTCCAACCTCTGCTCTCTGTATCTATCCTTCTGCACCCCAGTCTCAAACCTGTGCTTTCTGTAACCGTCTTTCTGCACCCCAGTCTCAAACCTCTGCTCTCTGCAACTGTTCTTCTGCACCACAGTTTCCAAACTCTGCTCTCTCTATTAATCTTCTGCACTCCAGTTTCCAAACTCTACACTCTGTAACATTCCTTCTCCAACCCAGTCTTTAACATCTGCTTTCTGCAAGTGTCCTGCGGCACCCCAGTCTCCAAACTCTGTCCTCTGCAACAGTCCTTCTGCTCCCCAGGCTCCAACATATGCTCTCTGAAACAGTCTTTCTGAAACGCAGTCTCCACCCTCTGCTCTCGGTAAGGGTCCTTCTGCAACCCAGTCTCCAAACTCTGCTTTCTGTATCAGTCCTTCTGAAGCCCAGACTCAAACCTCTGTTCTCGGTATATATACTTCTACACCTCAGTCTCCAACTTGTTCTCTCTGTAACATTTCTTCTGCACCCCAGTCTCCAAACTCTGCTCTCTATAACAGTTTTTCTATACCACAGTCTCCAAATCCTGGTCTCTGTAAAGTTCCTTCTGCACCCAAATTTCCAAACTCTGCTTACAGTAACAGTCCTTCTGCACCTCAGTCTACAAACTCTGCTCTCTGTAACAGTTTTTCTACATCTCAGTCTCTAACTTCTGCTCTCTGTAAGATCCTTCAGCAACCCAGTCTCCAACCACTACTCTCTGTAACAGTCCACGTGCACCTCAGTCTCAAACCTCTGCTCTCTGTAAAATCTTTCAGCAACCCAGTCTCTAAACTATGCTCTCTGTAACAGTCCTTCTGCACCCCAGTCTTCAACCTCTCCTCTCTGTAACAGGCATTCTGCACGCCAGTCTCCAAACTCTGCTCTCTGTAGCAGGCCTTCTGCACCCCAGTCTCCAACCTCTGCTCTCTGCAACGATCCTTCTGCACACCAGTCTCCAACCTCTACACTCTGCAATGATCCTACTGCACGCCAGTCTCCAACCTCTGATCTCTGCAACACTCTTTCTGCACCTCAGTCTTCAACTTCTTCTCTCTGTAAGATTCTTCTGAACCCCTGTCTCCAAGCTCTGCTCCTTGCAACGATCCTTCTGCACCTCAGTCTCCAACTTCTACTCTATGTAAAAGGACTTCTGCACCTCAGGCTCCAACATCTACTCTCTGCAACAGTCCTTCTGCACCCCAATCTCCAAACTCTGCTCTCTGCAACAGTCCTTCTGTACTGCAGTCTCTAACCTCTTCTCTCTGTAACGGTCTTTCTGCACACCATAATCCAATCTCTGCTTTCTGCTTTCAGTCCTTTTGCACCCCAGTCTCCAACATCTGCTCTATCTACAAGTCCTTCTTCACCTCAGTCTCCAAACTCTGCTTTCGGCAACAGTCCTTCTGCTCCCCAGTCTCCAACCACTGCTCTCTGTAACAGTCCTTCTGCATCTCAGTCTCCAACCTCTGCTTTCTAAAACAGTCCTTCTGCACTCCAGTTACCAACCTATTCTCTGCAACAATCCTTCTGCACCCCAGTCTCCAACATCTGCTCTCTGCAACAGTCCTTCTACACCCCCGTCTCCAAACTCTGCTCTCTGCTAGGATCGTTCTGGACCCCAGTCTCCATCGTCTGTTTTCTAAAACAGTACTTCTTCACCACAGTCTCCAAAATCTTATCTCTGTAAGATTTTTCTGGTCTCCAGTTTCCAAAATATGCTCTCTCTAACATTCCTTCTCCACTGCAGTCTCCAACCTCTGCTTTCTGCAAGGGTCCTCCGGCACCCCAGTCTCCAATGTCTGTCCTCTGTAACACTCCTTATGTACAGTAGTCTCCAAACTCTTTTTTCTGTAACGGTCCTTCTACAACCCAGTCTCCAACCTCTGCTTTTTTAATCAGTCCTTCTGAACCCCAGTCTCCAACCTCTGCTCTCTGTATCTATCCGTCTACACCTCAGTCTCCAAACTCTGCTCTCTGTAACAGTCCTTTTATATGGCAGTCTCCAACCTCTGCTCTCTGTAACGGTCCTTCTGCACCCCAATTTCCAACCTCTGCTTTCTGTAACAGTCCTTTTGCTCCTCAATGTCTAAACTCTGCTCTCTGTAACAGTCTTTCTTCACCTCAGTCTTCAACCTCTGCTCTCTGTAACAGTACTTCTGCACCTCAGTCTGCTCTCCAGATTCTTCTGCACCCCAGTCTCCAACCACTGCTCTCTGTAAAAGTCCACGTGCACCTCAGTCTCAAACCTCTGCTCTCTGTACGTTCCTTCAGCAAACCAGTCTCCAAACTTTGCTCTCTGTAAAAGTCTTTCTGCACCCCAGTGTCTAAACTCTCCTCTCTGTTACAGGCCTTCTGCACGCCAGTCTCACAACTCTGCTCTCTATAGTAGGCCTTCTGCATGGCAGTCTCGAAACTCTGCTCTTTGCAATGATCCTACTGCACCCCAGTCTCCAACTTTTAATCTCTGCAAGAGTCCTTCTGTACCTCAGTCTCCAAATTCTGCTCCCTGTAAGATCCTTCTGCACCCCTGTCTCCAAACTCTGCTCTCTGTAACAGTCCTTCTGCACCACAGTCTCCAAAGTCTACTCTCTGCAACAGTCCTTCTTCACCCCAGTCTCCAACCTCTGCTCTCTGCAACACTCCTTCTGCAACCCAATCTCAAACCTCTGCTCTCTGTAACAATCCTTCTTCACCTCAGTCTCAAAACTCTGTACTCTGCAACATTCCTTCTGCACCTAAATCCCAAACTTCTGCTCTCTGTAATAGTTCTTCTGCACCTCATTCTCCCAATTCTGCTCTTTGTAAGATCCTTCTACAACCCAGTCTTTAAACTATGCACTCTGTAACAGTCCTTCTGCACCACAGTCTCCAAACTCTGCTCTCTGCACTGATCCTTCTTATCACCAGTCTCCAACCTCTTCTCTATAAAACAGTACTTCTGAACCTTAGTCTCCAACATTTGCTCTCTGCAACAGTCCTTCTGCAACTCAGTCTGAAAACTCTGCTCTCTGCAACGATCATTCTGCCCCTCAGTCTCCAACCTTTGCTCTCTGTAAGACCCTTCTGCATCCCAGTCTCCAAACTCTGCTCTCTGTAACAGTCCTTCTGAATAACAGTTTCCAACCTTGGCTCTCTGTAAGAGGAATTCTGCAACCCAGTCTCAAAACTCTGCTCTCTGTAACATGCCTTCTGAAACCCAGTCTCCAACCTCTTCTCTCTGCAATGATTCTTCTCCACAACAGTCTCAAACCTCTGCTCTCGGCAAAAGTCCTTCTGCATCCTTGTCTCCAACCTCTGCTCTCTGTAAGATCCTTATGAACTTTAGTCTCCAACCTCTCCTCTCTGTAACAATCCTTCTGAACCCCAGTCTCCAACATCTGCTTTCTGCAACAGTTATTCTACACTGCAGTCTGAAAACTATGCTCTCTGCAACGACTTATCTGCACTCCAGTCTCCTACATCTGCTCTCTTTAACAGTTCTTCTGCAACTTCTCTCTCTCAACTCTGCTCTTTTTAGATCCTTCTGCAACCCAGTCTTTAAACTATGCACTCTGTAACAGTCCTGCTGCACAAAAGTCTCAAACCTCAGATCTCTGTAACAGTCCTTCTGCACCTCAGTCTCCAAACTCTGATCTCTGTAACAGTCCTTCTGCACCTCAGTCTCAAATCTCTACTCTCTATAGCAGTCTTTCTGTACCTCAGTCTGAAACCTCTGCTCTCTGCATGATCCTTATACACCCAGTCTCCAACCACTGCTCTCTGTAAGAGTCCACCTACACCTCAGTAACCAAACTCTGCTCTTTGTAAGATCCTTCAGCAACCCAGTCTCCTAACACTGCTCTCTATAACAGTACTTCTGCATTCCACTCTCCAACGTCTCCTCTCTGTAAAAGGCCTTCTGCACGGCAGTCTTTAAACTCTGCTCTCTGCAACGATATTTCTGCACCCCAGTCTCCAACCACTGCTCTCTGCAATGATCCTACTGCACCCCGGTCTCCAACCGCTGATATCTGTAACAGTACTTCTGCACCTCAGTCTCCAACTTCTGCTCTCTGTAAGATCCTTCTGCACCCGTGTCTCCAAGCTCTGCTCTTTGCAACAATCCTTCTTCACCCCAGTCTCCAACCGCTTCTCTATGTAAAAGAAATTCTGCACCTCAGTCTCCAATCTCTGCTCTCTGCAACAGTCTTTCTGCACTGCAGACTCCAATCTCTGATTTCTGTATCAGTCCTACTGCACCTCAGTCTCCAACCTCTGCTCTATGCAACAGTCTTTCTGCAACCCAGTCTCAAACCTCTGTTCTCTGCAACAGTCCTGCTGCACCCCAGTCTCCAACCTCTGCTCTCTGCAACAGTCTTTCTGCACCTCAGTCTCCAACCTATGCTCTATTTAACAGGACTTCTGCACCTGAGTCTCAAACCGCTGTTCTCTGCAACAGTCTTTCTGCACTCCAGTCTCCAACCTCTTCTTTGTGTAACAGTCCTTCTGTACCCCAGTCTCCAACCTCTGCTGTCTGCAACTGTCCTTCTGTACCCCAGTCTCCAACCTCTGCTCTCTGCAACAGTCCTTCTGCAACACAGTCTCCAATCTCTGCTCTCTGTAAGATTCTTTTGCACTCCAGTTTCCAAACTCTGCTCTCTGTAACATTCCTTTTCCAACCCAGTCTTTAACCTCTGCTTTCTGCAAGTGTTCTTCAGCACTCCAGTCTCCAACCTCTGTCCTCTGCAACAGTCTTTCTGAACTCCAGTCTGAACTCTGAACTCTGTAAAGTCCTTCTGAACAACAGTCTCCAACCTCTGCTCTCTGTAACAGGACTTCTGGAAACCAGTCTCCAAACTCTGCTCTCTGTGATAGGCTTTCTGCACCCCAGTCTCCAACCTCTTCTCTCTACAACGATTCTTCTCCACCCAAGTCTCCTACATCTACTCTCTGCAACAGTCCGTTTGCACCCCAGTCTCCAATCTCTGCTCTCTGTAAGATCCATCTGAAACCCAGTCTCCAACCTTGCTCTCTGTAACAGTCATTCAGCAACCCAGTCTCCAATATCTGCTCTCTGTAACAGTCCTTGTGCACCTCAGTCTCCAACCTCTGCATTCTATAACAGTCTTTCTGAACCCCAGTCTAAAACATCTGCTCTCTGCAACAGTCATTCTGCACCGCAGTCTCCAAACTCTGCTCTCTGTAACGATCTTTCTGCACCACAGTCTCCAACATCTGCTCTCTGCAACAGTCCTTCTGAACCTCAGTCTGAAAACTCTGCTCACTGTAACATTCCTTATCCACGCCAGTCTTTAACCTCTGTCCTCTGCAACAGTCATTCTGCTCTGCAGTCTCTGAGATCTGCTCTTTGTAACAGTCCTTCTGTACCAGAGTCTCCAACTTCTGCTCTTTGTAACGGTCCTTCTACACCCCAGCCTCCAAACTCTGCTTTGTGTATCAGTCTGTCTGAACCCCAGTCTCCAACCTCTGTTCTCTGTATCTATCCTTTTGCACCTCAGTCTCAACCTGTGCTCTATGTAAGAGTCCTTCTGCACACCAGTCTCCAACCTCTGCTCTCGGTAACAGTCCTATACAGCAGTCTCCAAACTCTGTTCTCCTTAAAGGTCCTTCTGCACACCAATTTCCAAAATCTGCTTCCTGTAAAAGTCCTTCTGCACCTGAGTCTCCTAACTCTGCTCTCTGTAACAGTCTTTCTACACCTCAGTGTTCAACCTATGCTCTCTGTGACAGTCCTTCTGCACCTCAGTCTTAAAATTCGGCTCTCTGCATGATCCTTCTGCACCCCAGTCTCTAACGTCTGCTCTCTTCAACAGTCCTTCTGCACCACAGTCTCCAACCTCTGCTTTTTGTAAGATTCTTATGCACTCCAGATTCGATACTCTGCACTCTATAACATTTCTTCTCCACCCCAGTCTCCAAATTATGTCCTCTGAAACAGTCCTTCTGCTCCCCAGTCTCCGACATCTGGTCCTTCTGTACTGCAGTCTCCAACCTGTGCTCTTTGTAAAGGTCCTTCTACACCCCAGTCTCCAACCTCTGCTTTCTGTATCAGTCTGTCTGAACCGCAGTCTCCAACCGCTGTTCTCTGTATCTATCCTTCTGCACCACAGTCTTCAAACTCTGTTCTGTGCAACGGTCCTTCTGCACCTCAGTCTCCAACCTCTACTCTCTGTAAGAGTCCTTCTGCACTACAGTCTTCAACCTCTGCTCTCTGTAGCATCCTTCTAAAACCCGGTCTCCAAACTCTACTCTCTGTAACAATCCTTCTGCACACCAGTCTCCAACCTCTGCTCTCTGAAACGATGCTTCTTAACCCCAGACTCCAATGTCTGCTCTCTGCAATAGTCTTTTTGCACCCCTGTCTACAATATCTGCTCTCTGCAACAGTAATTCTGCACTTCAGTGGGAAAACTCTGCTCTATGCAACGAACCTTCTGAACCTCAGTCTCCCAACTCTGCTCTCTATAAGATCATTCTGAAACCCAGTCGTTAAACTCTGCACTCGGTAATCGTCCTTCTGCACAACAGTCTCCAAACTCTGCTCTCTGCAACAGGACTTCTGCAACCCAGTCTCCAACTACTGTTCTCTGTAACAGGCCTTCTGCACCCTAGTCTCCAAAAACTTCTCTCTGCAAGGATTCGTGTTCACACCAGTCTCCAACCTCTGCTCTCTGCAACAGTCCTCTTGCACCACAGTCTCCAAAATCTGCTCTCTGTAAGATCCATCTGAACCCCACTCTCCAACCTCTGCTCTCTGTAACAGTCCTTCATCACCCCAGTCTCAAAACTCTGCTCTCTGTAATAGTTTTTCTGCACCTCATTCTCCAACCTCTGCTCTCTGCAACAGTCCATCTGCACCCCAGTCTCCAACATCTGCTCTCTGCAACAGTCCTTCTACACTCCAGTCTCCAACTCTGCTTTCTGCAACGATCTTTCTGAACCCCAGTCTCCAACGTCTGCTCTCTGCAAGAGTCCTACTAGACAACAGTCTCCAAGCTCTGCTCTCTGTAACAATCCTTCTGCAACCCTGTCTGCAACCTCTGCTCTCTATAAGATCCTTCTGCAACCCAGTTTCAAACTCTCCTCTCTGTAAGAGTTCTTCTGCCAACCGGTCTCCAACCTCTGCTCTATGCAAGGATCCTTCTTCACCAAAGTCTCCAACCTCTGCTCTCTGCAACAGTCCTTCCTCACCCCATTCTCCAATATCTGCTCTCTGCAACAGTCCTTTTGCACCTCACTCTCAAAAGTCTGCTCACTGCAAGGACCCTTCTGCACCATATTCTCCTACTTCTGCTCTGTGTAACCGTCCTTGTGCACCTCATTCTCCAAATTCTGCTCTTTGTAAGATCCTTCTACAACCCAGTCTTTAAACTATGCACTCTGTAACAGTCCTTCTGCACAACAGTCTTCAAACTCTGCTCTCTGTAACATGACTTCTGCCACCCAGGCTCCAAACTCTGCTCTCTGTAACAGTCCTCTGCACACCAGTCTCCAAACACTGCTCTCTGTAAAAGTCCTTCTGCATCCCAATTTCCAAACTCTGCTTCCTATAACAGTCCTTCTGCACACCAGTCTCCAACCTCTACTCTCTGCAACAGTCCTTTGGCACTCCAGTCTTCATCATCTGCTCTCTGCAACAGTCCCTCTGCAACCAGTCTCCAACCTCTGCTCTCTGAAACAGTCTTTCTGCACCTCAGTCTCCAACCTCTGCTCTATGTAACAGGCTTACTGCACCCCAGTGTCCAACCTCTGCTCTCGGTAACAGTTCTTCTGCACCCCAATCTCGAATCTCTGCTCAATGTAACAGTCTTTCTGCACCCCAGTCTCCAACATCTTTTCTCTGCAACGATACTTCTGAACCTCAGTCTCAAATCTCTGCTCTCTGCAACAGTCCTTCTGCACCCCAGTCTCCAGACTCTGCTCTCTGTAAGATTCTTTTGCATCCCTTTTTCAAACCTCTCCTCTCTGTAGCAGTCCTTCTGCACCCCAGTATCCAACCTCTTCTCTTTGTAAAAGTCCTTCTGCACCTCAGTCTCCAAACTTTGCTCTCTGTAGTGGTCCTTCTGCACCCTGGTCTTCAACATCTGCTCTCTACAACAATACTTCTTCACCAAAGTCTCCAATCTCTGCTCTCTATGACGGTCTTTCTGCACCCCAATTGTCAACATCTGCTTTCTGTAACAGTCCTTCTGCACCTCAGATTCCAACCATTGCTCTCTGTACCAGTCTTTTTAAGCCTCAGTCTGAAACCTCTGCTGTCTACAACAATTCTTCTGCACCCCAGTCTCTAAACTTTGCTCTCTGTAACAGGTCTTCTGCACCCCAGTCTCCAGACTCTGCTCTCTGTAACAGGCCTTCTGCTCCCCAGTCTCCAACCTCTTCTCTCTACAACGATTCTTCTGAACCTCAGTCTCCAAACTCTTCTCTCTGCAACAGTCTTTCTAAACCGCAGTCTCCAACCTCTGCTCTCTGCAATGATCCTTCTGCATTTTAGTCTCCAACAACTGCTCTCTGCAACAGTCCTTCTGTACCTCAGTCTACAACCTCTGCTCTCTGCTACAGTGCTTCTGCACCTCAGTTTCCAACTTCTGCTCTGTGTAACAATTTTTCTGCAACTCAGTATCCAAACTCTGCTCTCTGTGACAGTCCTTCTACACCCCAGTCTTCAACATCTGCAATCTGCAGCGATTCTTCTTCTACCCAGTCTGCAACCTCTGCTCCCTATAAGAGTCCTTTTGTATTGCAGTCTCCAACCTCTTCTATTTGTAACGGTTATTCTGCTCCCTGCTGCGCCCCTCTCCTGACTCAGGAAATGGCAAGGCCCTACTGAGATGGATGGCGCAAGGCATCCATCCTCTGGAGGAGCGCAGTATGTTTCTGGGAATGGGCTGATTTGTTTTTGTATTCCTTTAATAAGTATGGTTTGAATTTCTCATATGACCATTAAGTATAAAGAAAAAATCATGACTTTCCCAATTAATGTAACTACTTCTAAAGCATAGATCTGTTTGCTCTAAATGCAGTGATTCAGCTGTGGAGTGTAAATTGTTAATGTTTACAGAAAAACTCCCTGTATTCCTGTCAAGGAAGTTTTTGAGAAATTAAATTAAAATCTAGAGAAGAAAAATTAATGTTAAGGAGATAGATTAGTGCTTAGTACTGGGCAACTTGTTCTTGTTCCTGTGCACAATGGTTTGTGCTCTTACTTTTGTTTGATTAAAAGTAATAACAAGTCAACCCCTTGCCGTAACCATGGCACCGGTTCCAGTCAGTAAGTCAAGAAAGAATAGTCAAGGTATAGGCCAATAGTTTGGGACATTTGTAACTATTATTAAAAGTTAACTAAGCAGAAACAGCTCAAAGCAAAACGCGAACTGAAAGTACAAATGCTTGCTTATGCATAAGCCAAGATACATTATTCTATTCTAATTGTAGCTATGTAATATTTTGTTTTGTTTGAATAATGATTCCTGTTTTGTAACCACAAAGTACTGTAAGCCTGCCAAAATGAAAAGTATATATGATCAACTTCACAAGTAAAGATTGGGATCAACACCTTCACTTTGGTGTCTGTGTTGTTTCTCCACCCGCTCTTTCGCCAACTCCTCACCATCCGTGCGTCTCCTGAGACCCCCTGTTGGAGCTGTTCTCTGACAGCTCCCCAATTGCCAACCTCTGCTTTCTGAAAAAGGCCTTCTGAACCCCAGTCTCTAACATCTTCTCTCTGCAACGATCCTTCTGCACCTAAGTCTCTAAACTCGGCTCTCTGCAACAGTCCTTCTGCACCCCAGTCTCCAGACTCTGCTATCTGTAAGATCCATTTGCATCCCAGTCTCCAACATCTGCTCACTGTAACAGTCTTTCTGCACCACAGTATCCAAACTCTGCTCTCTGGAAAAGTCCTTCTGTACATCAGTCTCCATCCTTTGCTCTTTATAATGTTCCTTCTACACCCCAGCATTCAAACTCTGCTCTATGTAACAATCTTACTGCACCTCAGTCTTCAACGTCTGCTCTCTGTAACAGTCTTTCTGCACCCCAGTCTCCAACATCTGCTCTGTGCAACGGTCCTTCTGCACACCAGTCTTCAAACTCTGCTCTCTGTAACAGTCCTTCTGCACCTCTGACTCAAACCTCATCTCTCTGTTACAGTCCTTCTAAGCCTCAGTCTGAAACCTCTGATCTTCACAACGATTTTTCTTAACCCCAGTCTCCATCCTCTGCTCTCTGCAACTGACCTTCTGCACCCCAGTCTCCTTCCTCTGCTCTCTGTAAGAATCCATCTGCACACCCAGTCTCCAACCGCTCCTCTCTGTTACAGTCCTTTTTCACCTCAGTGACAAAACTCTGCTCTCTGTAATGAACCTTCAGCACCTCAGTCTCCAACCACTGCTCTCTGTAACAGGCCTTCTGAACCCCATTCTCCAACCTATGCTTTCTGGATCAGTCCTTTTGCACACCAGTATCCAAACTCTGCTCTCTGTAACAGTCCTTCTGTACCACAGTCTCAAAACTCTGCTCTCTGTAACGGTCCTTCTACACCCCAGTCTCCAACGTCAGCTTTCTGTATCAGTTCTCCTGCACCCCAGTCTCCAACCTCTGCTCTCAGTAAGAGTCCTTCTGCAACCCAGTCTCCAACTTCTGCTCTCTGCAACATTTCTTCTGCACCCCAGTCTCAATTAGTTCTCTCTGTAACTGTCCTTCTGCACCCCATTCTCCAACCTCTCCTCTCTGTAACTTTCTTTCTGCACCACAGTCTAAAAATTTTTCTCTCTGCAACGATCCTTCTGACCCTCATAATCCACCCTCTACTCTCCGCAATGATCCTTCTGCACCCCAGTCTCCAACCTCTGCTCTCTGTAAGGGTCCTTCTGCACTTCATTCTGAAATCTCTGCTCTCTGTAACAATCCTTCTGCACCTCATTCTCCATTCTCTGCTATCTGTAACCATCCATCAGCACACCAGTCTCCAACCTCTGTTCTCTGTAACAGGTCTTCTGTACCACAGTCTCCAAACTCTGCTCTCTGTAACAGGCCAAATGCACCCCAGTCTCCAACCTCTTCTCTCTGCAATGATCCTTCTCCACCTCAGTCTCCAAACACTGCTCTCTACAACAGTCTTTCTACACCCAGTCTCCAACCTCTGCTCTCTGTAAGATCCTTCTTCAAACCGGTCTACAAACTTTGCTCTCTATAACAGTCCTTCTGCACCTTAGTCTCCAAACTCTGCTCTCTGCTACGGTCCTTCTGCACCCCAGTATCCAACCTCTGTTCTCTGCAACAGTCCTTCTGCACCCCAGGCTCCAAATGCTGCTCTCTGTAACAGTTCTTCTGTACCGCAGTCTCCAACCTCTGCTGTCTGTAACGTTCTTTCTGCACCCCAGTCTCCAAACTCTACTTTCCATATCAGTTGTTTTGCACCCCAGTCTCCAAACTCTGCTCTCTCTAACAGTCCTTCTGCACCTCACTCTCCAACCTCTGCTCATTTCAACAGTTCTTCTGCACCCCAGTCTCCAACCTCTGCTCTCTGGAAGATCCTCCTTCACCCTGGTCTCCAAACTTTGCTCTCTATAACACTCTTTCTGCACCTCAGTGTTCAACTTCTGCTATATGCAACATTTCTTCTGCACCCCAGTCTCCAACCTCTGTTCTCAGCAAAAGTCTTTCTACACCCCACGCACCAACAGTTCTTCTGCACCTCAGTCTTCAACATTTGCTCTTTGTAAGATTCTTCTGCAACGCAGTATCCAAACTCTGCCCTCTGTAACAATCCATCTGAACCCCTTCCCAAAACTCTGTTCTCTGTAAAAGTTCTTCTGAACACCAGTCTCAATACTCTGCTTTCCACAAAGATCCTTCTGCACCCCAGTCTCCTTCCTCTGCTCTCTGTAACACTCCTTCTGCACCTTAGTCTCCAAACTCTACTCTCTGCAACAGTCCTTCTGCACATCAGTCTGAAAAATTTGTTCTCTGCAAAAATCCTTTTGCACCCAGGTCTCAAAACTCTTCTCTCTGTAACAGTTCTTCTGCACCCCAGTCTCCAACCTCTACTCTCTGTAACAGGCCTTTTGCACCCCATTCTCCAACCTCTGCTCTCTGTAATAGTGCTTCTTCAACTTAGTCTACAAACTCTGCTCTCTGCAACAGTCCGTCTGCACCCCAGTCTCCAAAATCTGCTTACAGTATCACTCCATCTGCACCACAGTCTCCAAATTCTGCTCTCTGTAAGATCCTTCTGCACTACAGTTTCCAAACGCTGCTCTCTGTAACATTCCTTCTCCACAACAGTCTTTAACCTCTGCCTTCTGCAAGTGTCCTGCGGCACCCCAGCCTCCAACCTCTGTCCTCTGCAACAGTCCTTGTGGTCCCCAGTCTCCAAACTCTGCTCTCCGTAACGGTCTTTCTGCACCCCAGGCTCTAAACTCTTCTTTCTGTATCAGTCCTTTTGAACCTGAGTCTCAAACCTCTGCACTCAGTATCTATCCTTCTGCACTTCACTCTCCAACCTGTGCTCTCTGTAATATTCCTTCTGCATCCAATTCTCCAACCTCTGCTCTTAGTAACAGTTTTCCTATACCGCTGTCTCCAAAGTCTCGTCTCTGTAACGGTCCTTCTGCACCCCAATTTTCAACCTCTGCTTTCTGTAACAGTCCTTCTGCATTTCAGTCTCCAAACTCTGCTCTCTTTTACAGTGCTTCTACACCTCAGTCTCCAACCTATGTTCTCTGTAACAGTCCTACTGAACCTCAGTCTGACACCTCTGCTCTCTTCACGATCCTTCTGCACCCCAGTCTCCAAACACTGCTCTCTGTAACAGTCCACCTGCACCTCAGTCTCCAACCCCTGCTCTGTGTAAGATCCTTCAGCAACCCAGTCTCCAAACTCTACTCTCTATAACTGTCCTTCTGCACCCCAGTTTCCAAACTTTTTTCTCTGTAACAGGCCTTCTGCATGCCAGTCTCCCAACTCTTCACTCTGTAGCAGGCCTTCTGCACCCCAGTCTCCAATATCTGCTCTCTGCAACGATCCTTCTGCACCCCAGTCTCCAACATCTGTTCTCTGCAATGATCCTACTGTACCTCAGTCTCAAACCTCTAATGTCTTCAACTGTCCTTCTTCACCTCAGTCTCCATATTCTGCTCTCTGTATGATCTTTCTGCACCTCTGTATGCAACCTCTGCTCTCTGTAACAGAACTTCTGCACCCCAGTCTCCAACCTCTGCTCTCTACAACAGTTCTTCTGCTCCCGAGTTACCAAAAATCTGCTCTCTGCAACAGTCCTTATGTGCCCCAGTCTCCAACATCTGATTTCAAAAACAGTTCGTCTGCACCTCAGTCTCAAAACCCTGCTCTCTGCAACAACCCTTCTGCACCCCAGTCTCCAACCTCTGCTCTCTGTAACAATCTTTCAGCACATCAGTCTCCCAACTCTGCTCTCTGGAAGATTCTTCTGCACCCCAGTCTTCAAACTCTGCTCTCTTTAATAGTCTTTTGACACCCCAGTCTCCAATCTCTGCTCTCCGTAACAATCCTTCTGCACCTCTGTCTCCAACGTCTGCTCTCTGTAATAGTCCTTCTGCACCCCAGTCTCCCACATCTGCTCTCTGTAACAGTCCTTCTGTACCCCAGTCTCCAAACTCTGCTCTCTGTAACAGTCTTTCTGTACGGCAGTCTCCAACCCCTTCTCTCTATAACAGTCCTTCTGCACCCCAATTTTTAAACTCTGCTCTCTGTAACAGTCCTTCTAAGTCTCAGTCTGAAACTACTGCTCTCTGCAACAATCTTTCTAAACAACAGTCTCCAAAGTTTGCTATCAGTAACAATCCTTCTGCACCCCAGTCTCCAACACCTGCTCTCTGTAACAGGTTTTCTGCAACCCTGTCTCTAAACTCTGCTCTCTGTAACAGGCCTTCTGCTCTCCAGTCTCCAACCTTTGCTCTCTGCAAAAGTCCTTCTACACCCCAGTCTTCAACCTCTGCTCTCTGCAACGATTCTTCTGCATCCCAGTCTCCAAGGTCTGCTCTCTGTAAGATCCTTCTGCACCCCGTTCTCAAAACTTTGCTCTCTGTAACAGTCATTCTGCACCTCAGTCTCCAACCTCATCACTCTGCAATGGCCCTTGTGCACCCCAGTATCCAACCTCTGTACTCTGCAGCTGTCTTTCTGCACCCCAGGCAACACACTCTGCTTTCAGTAACAGTCCTTCTGCACCCCAGTTTCCAAACTCTACTTTCCGTATCAGTTATTCTTCACCCCAGTCTAAAACCTCTGCTCTCTGTAACAGGCCTTCTGCACCCAAGTCTCCAACCTCTGCTCTCTTCAAAAGTCTTTCTACACCCCAGTCTCCAACCTCTGCTCTCTGCAACGATCATTTTGCATCCCAGTCTCCAAAGTCTGCTCTCTGTAAGATCCTTCTGCAACCCGTTCTCCAAACTTTGCTTTCTGTAACAGTCATTCTGCACCTCAGTCTCCAACCTCTGCTCTCTGCAACAGTCCTTCTACACCCCAATCTCCAACCTCTGCTCTCTGCAACATTATTTCTGCACCCCAGTCTCCAACCTCTGCTCTCGGCAACATTTCTTCTACACACCTGTCTCCAACCTGTGCTCTCTGTAACTGTCCTGCTGCAACCCAGTCTCCAACCTCTGTTCTCTGTAGCAATCCTACTGCACCGCATTCTTCAACCTGTGCTCTCTGCAACGATCCTTCTGCACTCCAGTCTCCATTATCTGCTCTCTGTATGAATTCTTTTGCACCCCAGTCTCCAAACTTTCGTCTCTGTAAAAGTCATTCTGAACCTCAGTCTCCAAGTTCTGCAATCTGTAACAGTCCTGCTGCACCCCAGTCTCAAACCTCTGTACTCAGAAATGATCATTCTGCAACTCAATCTGAAACCTCTGTTCTCTGCAACGATAATTCTGCACCCCAGTCTCAAACCACTGCTCTCTGTAACAGTCCAAGTGCACCTTAGTCTCCAAACTCTGCTCTCTGTAAGGTCCTCCAGCAACTCTTTCTTCAAAATCTGCTCTCTGTACCAGTCCTTCTGCACCCCAGTCTCCAACCTCTCCTCTCTGTAACAGGACTTCTGCATGCCAGTCTCCAAATCTGCTCTCTTTAGCAGGTCTTCTGCACGCAAGTCTCCAACCTTTGCTCTCCGCAACGATTTTTCTGCACCGCAGTCTTTAACCTCTGCTCTCTGTAATGATCATACTGCACCCCAGTCTCCAACCTCTGATCTCTACAACAGTCCTTCTGCACCTCAGTCTCCAAATTCGGCTCTCTGCAACAGTCCTTCTCCACCCCAGTCTCCAACCTCTGCTCTCTGTAACAGTCCTTCTGGACCCCATTCTCCAAACTCTACTCTCTGTAACAGTCCTTCTACACCCCAGTCTAAAACCTCTGATCTCTGCAAAAGTTTTTCTGCACCACAGTCTCCAACCTGTTTTCTCTGTAACTATCCTTCTGCACCTCAGTCTCCAACCTCTGCTCTTTGCAAGGTTCCTTCTGCACCTCAGTCTCCAACCACTACTCTCTGAAAAGTGCTTTTGCACCTCAGTCTCCAAACTCTGCTCTTTGTAAGATCTTTCTGCACTCCAGTCTCCAAACTCTGCTCTCTGTAACAGGCATTGGGCACCCCAGTCTCCAACCTCTGCTCTCTGTATCAGTCCATCTGCACACCAGTCTCCAACCTCTGCTCTCTGCTAAAGTCCTTCTGCACCCCAGTCTCCAACCTCTGCTCCCTGAAACAGTCCTTGTGCAACGCAGTCTCCAACATCTGCTCTCTGAAACAGTTATTCTGTACCTCAGTCTAAAAAATCTGCTCTCTGCAACAATCCCACTGCACCCCAGTCTCCAACCTCTGGTCTCTGTAACAGTCTTTCTGTACCTCTGTCTCCTACCTCTGCTCTCTATAAGATCCTTCTGAAAACAAGTGTGCAAACTCTGCTCTTTGTAATAGTCCTTCTGCACCCCAGTCTCCAAACTCTGCTCTCGGTTACATGCCTTCTGCATCCCAGTCTCCAATATCTGCTCTCTCTAAGAGGCCTTCTGCACCCCAGTCTCCAACCTCAACTCTCTGCAACGATCCATCTGCACCCCAGTCTCCTACCTCTACTCTCTAAAATAATCCTTCTGCACCCCAGTCGCCTACCTCTGCTCACTGTAAAATCCTTCTATCACCAGTCTCCAAACCCTGCTCGCTGAAACAGTCTTTCTGGAACCTAGTCTCCAAACTCTGCTCTCTGCAACATTGCTTCTGCACCCAGTATCAAACATATGCTCTCTGTAAAAGTCTGTCTGCACCCCGGTCTCCAACCTCTGCTCTCTGTAATGATTTTTATGCACCCCAGTCTCAAACATCCGCTCTCTGTAACAGGTCTTCTGCCCCGTAGTCTCCAAAATCTTTTCTCTCTAAGATACCTCTGAAACCTAGTCTCCAAGGTCTGCTATCTGTAACTGTCTTCTGCACCCCAGTCTTTAACCTCTGCTCTCTGCAACAGTCCTTCTGCACCTCAGTCTCCAAACTCTGCTTTCTGCAACAGTCCTTCTGCACCCAATTCTCCAACCTCTGCTCTCTACAACATTCCTTCTGCACCCCAGTCTCCAAATTGTGCTCTCTTTACGAATCTTTCTGCACCTCAGTCTCCAAACTCTGCTCTATGTAACGATCCTTCTGCACCCCAGTCTCGAACCTCGGCTCTCTGCAACCACCCTTCGGCACCTCAGTCTCCAACCTCTGCTCTCTGCAACGATATTTCTGCACCCCAGTCTCAAACCTCCTCTCGCTTCAACAGTCCTTTTGAACCCCTGTCTCCAACATCTGCTTTTTCCAACAGTTCTTCTGTACCTCAGTCTGAAAACTCCGCTCTCTGTAATACTCCACTTACAACCTAGTCACCAAACTCTGCTCTCTGTAACAGTCCTTCTGTACCTCAATCTTTAATCTCTGCTCCATGCAACAGTCCTTCTGCGCACAAGTCTCCAACATCTGCTCTCTTAAACAGTCCTTCTACACCACAGTCTCCAACTCAGCTCTCTGAAACAGTCCTTCTACACCCCAGTCTCCATTCTCTGATCGCCCCAACTATTCTTCTGCACCCCAGTCTCCAAAGTCTGTTCTCTTCTCAGTTCTTCTGCACCCCAGTATCCAACTTCTGCTCTCTGTAACAGTCCTTCTGTACCACAGACTCCAACCTCTGTTCTCTGTAAGTGTCCTTATGCACCCCAGTATCTAACCTCTGCTTTCTGTATCAGTTGTTTTGAACCACAGTCTCCAAACTCTTCCCTCTGTAACCGTCCGTCGGCAACTCAGTCTGCAACCTCTGCTCTTTGCAACAGTCCTTCGGCACCCTAGTCTCCAAACTTTGCTCTCTGCAACAGTCCTTTTGCACCCCAGTCTCTAACATCTGCTCTCTGCAACTGTCATTCTCCACCCTAGTCTTCAAACTTTGCTCTCTGTAACAGTCCTTCTGTACTGCATTCTAAAACCTCTGCTCTCTGTAAGGGTACTTCTGCACCCGAGTCTTTAACCTCTGCTTTTTGTGTCAGTCCTTCTGCACCCCAGTCTCAAACCTGTTCTCTGTATAACTGTCCTGCACTTTAGTCTCCAACCTCTGCTCTCTGCTACAATCCTTCTGGACCCAAATCTCTAAACTCTACTCTCTGCAACAGTCCTTCTAAATCCCATTCTAAAACCTCTGCTCTCTGCAAAAATCCTTCTGAACCCCAGTCTCCAAACTCTGATCTCTGTAACAATCCTTATGCACCTCAGTCTCCAACCTCTGCTCTCTGCAACGGTCCTTCTGCACCTCAGTCTCCAACCTCTACTCTATGTAACAGTACTTCTGCACCTCAGTCTCCATCCTCTGCTCTCCTTAAGATCCTTCTGCAAACCAGTCTCCAATCTCTGCTCTCTGTAGCAGTCCTTCATCACCCCAGTCTCCAAATTCTGCTCTCTGTAACAGGTCTTTTGCACCCCAGTCTCCAACCTCTTCTCTCTGTATCAGTCATTCTGCACCCCAGTCTCCAACGTCTACTCTCTGCAATGATCCTTCTGCACCCTAGTCTCTAACCTCTGCTCTCTGCAACAGTCTTTGTGCAACCCAGTCTACAACATCTGCTCTCTGCAAAAGTTCTTCTTTACCTCAGTCTGAAAACTCTACTCTCTGCAATAATCCTTCTGCACCAAAGTCTCCAACCTCTTCTCTCTGTAACAGTCTTTAAGCACCTCAGCCTCTAACCTCTGATTTAAGAAACAGTCATTCTGCACCACAGTCTGCAACATCTGCTCTTTGCAACATTCCTTCTGCACCTCAGTCTCCAACCTCTTTTTACTGCAAAATTCCTTCTGCAAACAAATCTTTAACCACTGCTCTTTGCAACATTTCTTCTGCTCCCCAGTCTCCAACCTGTGCTCTCTGTAAAAGTCCTTCTTCACCCCAGTCTCCAAACTTTGCTCTCTGTAACTATCCTTCTGCATCCCAGTCTCGAACCTCTGCTCTCTGCAACGATCCTTCTCTACCTCAGTCTCGAACCTCTACTCTCTGCAACGATCGTTCTGCACCCCAGTCTGAAACCTCTGGTAGCTACAACTGTCCTTGTGAACCCCAGTCTCCAACATCTGCTTCCTGCAACAGTTATTCTGTACCTCGGTCTGAAAACTATGCTCTCTGCAATAATCCATCTGCTCCCCAGTCTCAAAACTCTGCTCTCTGTAACAGTCCTTCCTTAACTCAGTCTCCAATCACTGCTCTCTGCAACAGTTCTTCTACACCCCAGTCTCCATACTCTGATCGCCCCAAGGGTCCTTCTGCACGCCAGTATCCAAACTCTCGACATCGGTTCTTATGCACCCCAGACTCCAAGCTCTACTCTCTGTAACAGTCCTTCTGTACCACAGTCTCCAACCTCTGTTCTCTGTAAGGGTCCTTATGCACCCCAGTATCCAACCTCTGCTTTTTGTATCAGTCGTTTTTAACCACAGTCTCCAAACTCTGCCCTGTGTGACCGTCCTTCTGCAACTCAGTCTGCAACCTCTCCTCTCTGCAACAGTCCTTCTGCACCCTAGACTCCATCCTCTGCTCTCTGCAACAGTTATTTTGCACCCCAGTCTCCAACATCTGCTCTCTGCTACAGTCATTCTCCACCCCAGTCTTCAACCTCTGCTCTCTGCAACAGTCCTTCTACACCCCAGTCTCCATACTCTGCTCCCACCAACGATCCTTCTGCACCCGAGTCTCCAACGTCTGTTTTCTGCAAAAGTCCTTCTACACCCCAGTCTCAAACCTCTGCTCTCTGCAACAGTCCTTCTGCACCCCAGTCTCCATAATCTGCTCGCCCCAACGATCCATGAGCACCCAAGTCTCCAACCTCTACTTTCTACATCAGTTCTTTTGCACCCAAGTCTCCAACCTCTGCTCTCTTTAACAGTCCTTCTGTACGGCAGTCTCCAACTTCTGTTCTCTGCAACGAAAACTTCTACACCACAGTCTTTAACATCTGCTCTCTTCAAAAGTCCTCCTGCACCTCAATCTGAAAATTTTGTTCTCTGCAACAATCCTTCTGCACTCCAGACTTCAACATCTGCTCTCTGTAACAGTCCTTCTGCACCTCAGTTTCCAAACTCTGCTCAATGTAAGATCCTTATGCAACACAGTCCTCCAAAATTTGCTCCCATTAACAGTCCTTCTGCACCTCAGTCTCCAACCTCTGCTCTCTATAACAGTCGATCTACACCTCAGTCTGAAACCTTTTCTCTCGGCAGGATCCATCTGAATCCCAGTCTCCAGACACTGCTCTCTGTAACAGTCCTCCTGCACCTCAGTCTCCAAACTCTGCTGTTTGTAAGAACCTTCTGCCACTTAGTCCCTAACTCTGCTCTCTAAAACAGTCTTTCTGCACCCCAGTCTTCAACCTCTGCTCTCTGTAACAGGCCTTCTGCACCCCAGTCTCCAACCTCTTGTCTCTGCAACGATCATTCTACACCTCAGTCTCCAACATCTGCTCTCTGTAAGATCCTTCTGCAACCCAGTCTCCAGACTCTGCCCTCGCTAATAGACCTTCTGCACCCCTTCTTTGAACTCTCCTCTTTTTAACAGGCCTTCTGCACTTCAGTCTCCATATTCTGTTTTTTTAACAAGCCTTCTGTACCCCAGTCTCTAACCTGTGGTCTCAGCAACAGTCCTTCTGCACCTCAGTCTTAAAATGCTGTTCTCTGCTATTATCCTTTTGCACCACAGTCTCCAACCTCTACTCTCTCTAACAGTCCTGCTGCACCTGGGTCCCCAACATCTGCTCTTTGTTAGATCCTTCTTCAACCCAGTCTCTAAAGATATATAGCAGTCTTTCTGGACCCCTTCTCCACACTCTGCTCTCCGTAACAGGCGTTCTGCACCCCAGTCTCCAACCTCTGCTCTCTGTAACACTCTTTTTTCACCTCAGTCTCCAACCTCTGCTCTCTGCAATGATCATTCTGCACCCTAGTCTCCAACGTCTCCTCTCCTCAACAGTCCTTCTGAACCTCTGTCTCCAAATTCTACTCTCTGCAACAGTCCTTCACCCAAGTCTCCAACATCTGCTCTCTGCAACAGTCCTTCTACAACCCAGTCTTCAACCTCTGCTCTGTGTAAAAGTCCTTCTGCACCCCAGTATCCAACCTCTGCTTTCTGTAACAATTCTTCTTCACCCCAGTCTTCAACCTCTGCTCTCTGTAACAGTCCTTCTGCACCCCAGTATCCAACCTCTGCTTTCTGTAACAATTCTTCTTCACCCCAGTCTTCAACCTCTGCTCTCTGTAACAGTCCTTCTTCCCCATATACTCCAACTTCTGCTCTCTATTACAGTCTTTATATACCGCAGTCTCCAACCTCTGCTCTCTATAACGGTCCCTCTGTACCCCAATTTCCAAACTCTGCTTTCTGTAACAGTCCTTCTGCACCTCAGTCTTAAACCTCTGCTCTCTGCACTATCCCTCTGCACCCTAGTCTCCAATCACGGCTCTCTGTAACATTCATCCTGCACCACAGTCACCAACCATTGCTCTCTGTAAGATCCTACTGCAACCCAGCCTCAAAAGTGTGCTCTCTATAACAGCCCCTTCTGCAACCCAGTCTCCAACCTCTGCTCTCTGTGGCAGGACTTATTCACCCCATTCTCCAAACTCTTCCCTCTGAAACAATCCTTCTGCACGCCAATCTGAAACCTCTGCTCTTTGTAACGGTCCTTCTGCACCCCAGTCTCACACCTCTGTTTTCTGTATCATAATTCTTCACCCCAGTATCAAACGTCTGCTCTGTGTAACAGTCCTTCTGCATCTCAGTCTCCAATGTCTGCTCTCTGCAACAGTCCTTCTGCACCCCAGTCTCCAACCTCTGCTTTCAGCAACATTTCTTCTGCACCCCAGTCTCCAACCTGTGCTCTCTGTAACATTCCTTCTGCACCGCAGTCTCCCACCTCTTCTCTCTGTAACAATCTCCGCTCTTTTCAAGGATTATTCTGCAACTCAGTCTCCAACTTCTGCTCTCTTCAACCATCCTTCTGCACCCGAGTCTCCAACCTCTACTCTCTGTAACTGTTTTTCAGCACCTAAGACTCCAACCTCTGCTCTCTGCAAACTTCCTTCTGCACCCTTGTCTCCAAACTCTTCTCTCTGCAACAATCCTTATGCACCACAGTCTCCAACATCTGCTCTCTGCAACTGTCTTTCTGCACCCCAGTCTCAAAAGTCTACTCTCTTTAACACTCTTTCTGCACCACAGTCTCCAACCTCTGTTCTCTGTAAGGTCGTTCTGAACCCAAGTTTTCAAACTCTGCTCTCTGTAACATTTTTTCTCCAACTCAGTCTAAAACCTCTGCTTTCTTCAACGGTCCTGCTGCAACCCAGTCACCAACATCTGTTCTCTGCAACAGTCTTTCTACTCCCAAGTCTCAAACCTCTGCTCTCTGTAACAGTCTTTCTGTACTGCAGTCTCCAACCTCTGCTCTCTGTAACGGTCCTTCTGCACCCCAGTCTCAAAACTCTGCTTTCTGTATAAGTTTTTCTGAACCATGGTTTCCAACCTCTGCTCTCTGTAACAGTAAATTTGCACCTTTGTCTCAAACCTCTAAACTCTGAAACCTTACTTCTGCACCCCATTCTCTAACCTCTGCCTTCTGTAAAAGTCCTTCTGCACTCAATTCTCTAACCCCTGCTGTATGCAACAGTCCTTCTGTACCACAGTCTCAAACCTCTGCTCTCTGTACCGGTTCTTCTGCACCCCAGTCTCAAAACTTTTTCTCTCTGTAATATTCTTTCTGCACCTCAGTCTCCAACCTCTGCATCTGTGAAAGTTCTTCTGCACCCCAGTCTCCAAACTCTGCTCCCTGCAACAGTTCTTCTGAACCCCAGTCTCCAACATCTGCACTCTGAAACAGCTCTTCTATAAAACATTCTCCAACCTCTGCTCTCTGTAACAGTCCTCGTGTATTGCAGTCTCCAAACTCTGCTCTCTGCAACGGTCTTTCTGAACCCAGGTCTCCAACCTCTACTTTATCTATCAGTCCTTCTGAACCCCAGTCTCAAACCT
>NW_027523697.1:0-42717 GCF_052094955.1 Ictidomys tridecemlineatus | reverse complement strand
CCAATCCCACTTGGCTCGCCAAATTTCGTTCTTCTAGGTTAAACCGTTCGTTGGCAGTAACCGGTTTCATTTTGAGGTTTCACTCTGTTTTCTCCTATAGGGATACATGTATTTGGAACTCTAAATCAAACACGGTTTGTGCTAGCTCTTTGAAACTTGACACAATAAAGCAGTTTCAAGTTCTATCTCTATGGTTTGTTTGCTGTTGATGTATCCCTAAGCAGAGACTGGCGAGAATCACTTTCATGGAAAGGGCCTGCCAAGCTTCCAAAAAACTACGAGTTGCCCGAAATCTCAGCACACACTTTTTCACTTAATCTTGATGAAACTTTCAGGTAATGATCAGTACACCAATTTCACTTGGCTCGCCAAATTTCATTCTTCTAGGTTAAACCGTTCGTTGGCAGTAACCGTTTTCATTTTGAGGTTTCACTCTGTTTTCTCCTATAGGGATACATGTATTTGGAACTCTAAATCAAACACGGTTTGTGCTAGCTCTTTGAAACTTGACACAATAAAGCAGATTCAAGTTCTATCTCTATGGTTTGTTTGCTGTTGATGTAGCCCTAAGCAGAGACTGGCGAGAATCACTTTCATGGAAAGGGCCTGCCAAGGTTTCAAAAAACTACGAGTTGCCTGAAATCTCAGCACACCCTTTTTCACCCAATGTTGATGAACCTTTCAGGTAATGATCAGTACACCAATCCCACTTGGCTCGCCAAGTTTCGTTCTTCTAGGTTAAACCGTTCGTTGGCAGTAACCGGTTTCATTTTGAGGTTTCACTCTGTTTTCTCCTATAGGGATACATGTATTTGGAACTCTAAATCAAACACGGTTTGTGCTAGCTCTTTGAAACTTGACACAATAAAGCAGTTTCAAGTTCTATCTCTATGGTTTGTTTGCTGTTGATGTAGCCCTAAGCAGAGACTGGCGAGAATCACTTTCATGGAAAGGGCCTGCCAAGCTTCCAAAAAACTACGAGTTGCCTGAAATCTCAGCACACCCTTTTTCACCCAATCTTGATGAAACTTTCAGGTAATGATCAGTACACCAATCCCACTTGGCTCGCCAAATTTCGTTCTTCTAGGTTAAACCGTTCGTTGGCAGTAACCGGTTTCATTTTGAGGTTTCACTCTGTTTTCTCCTATAGTGATACATGTATTTGGAACTCTAAATCAAACACGGTTTGTGCTAGCTTTTTGAAACTTGACACAATAAAGCAGATTCAAGTTCTATCTCTATGGTTTGTTTGCTGTTGATGTAGCCCTAAGCAGAGACTGGCGAGAATCACTTTCATGGAAAGGGCCTGCCAAGGTTTCAAAAAACTACGAGTTGCCTGAAATCTCAGCACACCCTTTTTCACCCAATGTTGATGAACCTTTCAGGTAATGATCAGTACACCAATCCCACTTGGCTCGCCAAGTTTCGTTCTTCTAGGTTAAACCGTTCGTTGGCAGTAACCGGTTTCATTTTGAGGTTTCACTCTGTTTTCTCCTATAGGGATACATGTATTTGGAACTCTAAATCAAACACGGTTTGTGCTAGCTCTTTGAAACTTGACACAATAAAGCAGTTTCAAGTTCTATCTCTATGGTTTGTTTGCTGTTGATGTAGCCCTAAGCAGAGACTGGCGAGAATCACTTTCATGGAAAGGGCCTGCCAAGCTTCCAAAAAACTACGAGTTGCCTGAAATCTCAGCACACAATTTTTCACCCAATCTTGATGAAACTTTCAGGTAATGATCAGTATACCAATCCCACTTGGCTCGCCAAATTTCGTACTTCTAGGTTAAACCGTTCGTTGGCAGTAACCGGTTTCATTTTGAGGTTTCACTCTGTTTTCTCCTATAGGGATACATGTATTGGGAACTCTAAATCCAACACGGTTTGTGCTAGCTCTTTGAAACTTGACACAATAAAGCAGTTTCAAGTTCTATCTCTATGGTTTGTTTGCTGTTGATGTAGCCCTAAGCAGAGACTGGCAAGAATCACTTTCATGGAAAGGGCCTGCCAACATTCCAAAAAACTACGAGTTGCCTGAAATCTCAGCACACCCTATTTCACCTAATCTTGATGAAACTTTCAGGTAATGATCAGTACACCAATCCCACTTGGCTCGCCAAATTTCGTACTTCTAGGTTAAACCGTTCGTTGGCAGTAACCGGTTTCATTTTGAGGTTTCACTCTGTTTTCTCCTATAGGGATACATGTATTGGGAACTCTAAATCAAACACGGTTTGTGCTAGGTCTTTGAAACTTGACACAATAAAGCAGTTTCAAGTTCTATCTCTATGGTTTGTTTGCTGTTGATGTAGCCCTAAGCAGAGACTGGCGAGAATCACTTTCATGGAAAGGGCCTGCCAACATTCCAAAAAACTACGAGTTGCCTGAAATCTCAGCACACCCTATTTCACCCAATCTTGATGAAACTTTCAGGTAATGATCAGTACACCAATCCCACTTGACTCGCCAAATTTCGTTCTTCTAGGTTAAACCGTTCGTTGGCAGTAACCGGTTTCACTTTGAGGTTTCACTCTGTTTTCTCCTATAAGAATACATGTATTTGCAACTCTAAATGAAACACGGTTTGTGCTAGCTCTTTGAAACTTGACACAATAAAGCAGTTTCAAGTTCTATCTCTATGGTTTGTTTGCTGTTGATGTAGCCCTAAGCAGAGACTGGCGAGAATCACTTTCATGGAAAGGGCCTGCCAAGCTTCCAAAGAACTACGAGTTGCCTGAAATCTCAGCACACACTTTTTCACCCAATCTTGATGAAACTTTCAGGTAATGATCAGTACACCAATCCCACTTGGCTCGCCAAATTTCGTTCTTCTAGGTTAAACCGTTCGTTGGCAGTAACCGGTTTCATTTTGAGGTTTCACTCTGTTTTCTCCTATAGGGATACATGTATTTGGAACTCTAAATCAAACACGGTTTGTGCTAGCTCTTTGAAACTTGACACAATAAAGCAGTTTCAAGTTCTATCTCTATGGTTTGTTTGCTGTTGATGTAGCCCTAAGCAGAGACTGGCGAGAATCACTTTCATGGAAAGGGCCTGCCAAGCTTCCAAAAAACTACGAGTTGCCCGAAATCTCAGCACACACTTTTTCACTTAATCTTGATGAAACTTTCAGGTAATGATCAGTACACCAATTTCACTTGGCTCGCCAAATTTCGTTCTTCTAGGTTAAACCGTTCGTTGGCAGTAACCGGTTTCATTTTGAGGTTTCACTCTGTTTTCTCATATAGCGATACATGTATTTGGAACTCTAAATCAAACACGGTTTGTGCTAGCTCTTTGAAACTTGACACAATAAAGCAGTTTCAAGTTCTATCTCTATTGTTTGTTTGCTGTTGATGTAGCCCTAAGCAGAGACTGGCGAGAATCACTTTCATGGAAAGGGCCTGCCAAGCTTCCAAAAAACTACGAGTTGCCTGAAATCTCAGCACACACTTTTTCACCCAATCTTGATGAAACTTTCAGATAATGATCAGTACACCAATCCCACTTGGCTCGCCAAATTTCGTTCTTCTAGGTTAAACTGTTCGTTGGCAGTAACTGGTTTCATTTTGAGGTTTCACTCTGTTTTCTCCTATAGGGATACATGTATTTGGAACTCTAAATCAAACACGGTTTGTGCTAGCTCTTTGAAACTTGACAAAATAAAGCAGTTTCAAGTTCTATCTCTATAGTTTGTTTGCTGTTTATGTAGACCTAAGCAGAGACTAGCGAGAATTACTTTCATGGAAAGGGCCTGCCAAGCTTCCAAAAAACTACGAGTTGACCGAAATCTCAGCACACACTTTTTCACCCAATCTTGATGAACCTTTCAGGTAATGATCAGTACACCAATCCCACTTGGCTCGCATAATTTCGTTCTTCAAGGTTAAACCATTCGTTGGCAGTAACCGGTTTCATTTTGAGGTTTCACTCTGTTTTCTCCTATAGGGATACATGTATTTGGAACTCTAAATCAAAACGGTTTGTGCTAGCTCTTTGAAACTTGACACAATAAAGCAGTTTCAAGTTCTATCTCTGTGGTTTGTTTGCTGTTGATGTAGCCCTAAGCAGAGACAGGCGAGAATCACTTTCATGGAAAGGGCCTGCCAAGCTTCCAAAAAACTACGAGTTGCCTGAAATCTCAGCACACACTTTTTCACCCAATGTTGATGAAACTTTCAGGTAATGATCAGTACACCAATCCCACTTGGCTCGCATAATTTCGTTCTTCTAGGTTAAACCATTCGTTGGCAGTAACCGGTTTCATTTTGAGGTTTCACTCTGTTTTTCTCCTATAGGGATACATGTATTTGGAACTCTAAATCAAAACGGTTTGTGCTAGCTCTTTGAAACTTGACACAATAAAGCAGTTTCAAGTTCTATCTCTGTGGTTTGTTTGCTGTTGATGTAGCCCTAAGCAGAGACAGGCGAGAATCACTTTCATGGAAAGGGCCTGCCAAGCTTCCAAAAAACTACGAGTTGCTGAAATCTCAGCACACACTTTTTCACCCAATCTTGATGAAACTTTCAGGTAATGATCAGTACACCAATCCCACTTGGCTCGCCAAATTTCGTTCTTCTAGGTTAAATTGTTCGTTGGCAGTAACCGGTTTCATTTTGAGGTTTCACTCTGTTTTCTCCTATAGGGATACATGTATTGGGAACTCTAAATCAAACACGGTTTGTGCTAGCTCTTTGAAACTTGACACAATAAAGCAGTTTCAAGTTCTCTCTCTATGGTTTGTTTGCTGTTGATGTAGCCCTAAGCAGAGACTGGCGAGAATCACTTTCATGGAAAGGGCCTGCCAAGCTTCCAAAAAACGACGAGTTTCCTGAAATCTCAGCACACCCTTTTTCACCCAATCTTGATGAAACTTTCAGGTAATGATCAGTACACCAATCCCACTTGGCTCGCCAAATTTCGTTCTTCTAGGTTAAACCGTTCGTTGGCAGTAACCGGTTTCATTTTGAGGTTTCACTCTGTTTTCTCCTATAGTGATACATGTATTTGGAACTCTAAATCAAACACGGTTTGTGCTAGCTTTTTGAAACTTGACACAATAAAGCAGATTCAAGTTCTATCTCTATGGTTTGTTTGCTGTTGATGTAGCCCTAAGCAGAGACTGGCGAGAATCACTTTCATGGAAAGGGCCTGCCAAGGTTTCAAAAAACTACGAGTTGCCTGAAATCTCAGCACACCCTTTTTCACCCAATGTTGATGAACCTTTCAGGTAATGATCAGTACACCAATCCCACTTGGCTCGCCAAGTTTCGTTCTTCTAGGTTAAACCGTTCGTTGCAGTAACCGGTTTCATTTTGAGGTTTCACTCTGTTTTCTCCTATAGGGATACATGTATTTGGAACTCTAAATCAAACACGGTTTGTGCTAGCTCTTTGAAACTTGACACAATAAAGCAGTTTCAAGTTCTATCTCTATGGTTTGTTTGCTGTTGATGTAGCCCTAAGCAGAGACTGGCGAGAATCACTTTCATGGAAAGGCCTGCCAATCTTCCAAAAAACTACGAGTTGCCTGAAATCTCAGCACACAATTTTTCACCCAATCTTGATGAAACTTTCAGGTAATGATCAGTACACCAATCCCACTTGGCTCGCCAAATTTCGTACTTCTAGGTTAAACCGTTCGTTGGCAGTAACCGGTTTCATTTTGAGGTTTCACTCTGTTTTCTCCTATAGGGATACATGTATTGGGAACTCTAAATCAAACACGGTTTGTGCTAGGTCTTTGAAACTTGACACAATAAAGCAGTTTCAAGTTCTATCTCTATGGTTTGTTTGCTGTTGATGTAGCCCTAAGCAGAGACTGGCGAGAATCACTTTCATGGAAAGGGCCTGCCAACATTCCAAAAAACTACGAGTTGCCTGAAATCTCAGCACACCCTATTTCACCCAATCTTGATGAAACTTTCAGGTAATGATCAGTACACCAATCCCACTTGACTCGCCAAATTTCGTTCTTCTAGGTTAAAACCGTTCGTTGTCAGTAACCGGTTTCACTTTGAGGTTTCACTCTGTTTTCTCCCTATAAGAATACATGTATTTGGAACTCTAAATGAAACACGGTTTGTGCTAGCTCTTTGAAACTTGACACAATAAAGCAGTTTCAAGTTCTATCTCTATGGTTTGTTTGCTGTTGATGTAGCCCTAAGCAGAGACTGGCGAGAATCACTTTCATGGAAAGGGCCTGCCAAGCTTCCAAAGAACTACGAGTTGCCTGAAATCTCAGCACACACTTTTTCACCCAATCTTGATGAAACTTTCAGGTAATGATCAGTACACCAATCCCACTTGGCTCGCCAAATTTCGTTCTTCTAGGTTAAACCGTTCGTTGGCAGTAACCGGTTTCATTTTGAGGTTTCACTCTGTTTTCTCCTATAGGGATACATGTATTTGGAACTCTAAATCAAACACGGTTTGTGCTAGCTCTTTGAAACTTGACACAATAAAGCAGTTTCAAGTTCTATCTCTATGGTTTGTTTGCTGTTGATGTAGCCCTAAGCAGAGACTGGCGAGAATCACTTTCATGGAAAGGGCCTGCCAAGCTTTCAAAAAACTACGAGTTGCCCGAAATCTCAGCACACACTTTTTCACTTAATCTTGATGAAACTTTCAGGTAATGATCAGTACACCAATTTCACTTGGCTCGCCAAATTTCGTTCTTCTAGGTTAAACCGTTCGTTGGCAGTAACCGGTTTCATTTTGAGGTTTCACTCTGTTTTCTCATATAGCGATACATGTATTTGGAACTCTAAATCAAACACGGTTTGTGCTAGCTCTTTGAAACTTGACACAATAAAGCAGTTTCAAGTTCTATCTCTATTGTTTGTTTGCTGTTGATGTAGCCCTAAGCAGAGACTGGCGAGAATCACTTTCATGGAAAGGGCCTGCCAAGCTTCCAAAAAACTACGAGTTGCCTGAAATCTCAGCACACACTTTTTCACCCAATCTTGATGAAACTTTCAGATAATGATCAGTACACCAATCCCACTTGGCTCGCCAAATTTCGTTCTTCTAGGTTAAACTGTTCGTTGGCAGTAACTGGTTTCATTTTCAGGTTTCACTCTGTTTTCTCCTATAGGGATACATGTATTTGGAACTCTAAATCAAACACGGTTTGTGCTAGCTCTTTGAAACTTGACACAATAAAGCAGTTTCAAGTTCTATCTCTATAGTTTGTTTGCTGTTTATGTAGACCTAAGCAGAGACTAGCGAGAATTACTTTCATGGAAAGGGCCTGCCAAGCTTCCAATAAACTACGAGTTGACCGAAATCTCAGCACACACTTTTTCACCCAATCTTGATGAACCTTTCAGGTAATGATCAGTACACCAATCCCACTTGGCTCGCATAATTTCGTTCTTCTAGGTTAAACCATTCGTTGGCAGTAACCGGTTTCATTTTGAGGTTTCACTCTGTTTTCTCCTATAGGGATACATGTATTTGGAACTCTAAATCAAAACGGTTTGTGCTAGCTCTTTGAAACTTGACACAATAAAGCAGTTTCAAGTTCTATCTCTGTGGTTTGTTTGCTGTTGATGTAGCCCTAAGCAGAGACAGGCGAGAATCACTTTCATGGAAAGGGCCTGCCAAGCTTCCAAAAAACTACGAGTTGCCTGAAATCTCAGCACACACTTTTTCACCCAATGTTGATGAAACTTTCAGGTAATGATCAGTACACCAATCCCACTTGGCTCGCATAATTTCGTTCTTCTAGGTTAAACCATTCGTTGGCAGTAACCGGTTTCATTTTGAGGTTTCACTCTGTTTTCTCCTATAGGGATACATGTATTGGGAACTCTAAATCAAACACGGTTTGTGCTAGCTCTTTGAAACTTGACACAATAAAGCAGTTTCAAGTTCTCTCTCTATGGTTTGTTTGCTGTTGATGTAGCCCTAAGCAGAGACTGGCGAGAATCACTTTCATGGAAAGGGCCTGCCAAGCTTCCAAAAAACGACGAGTTTCCTGAAATCTCAGCACACACTTTTTCACCCAATCTTGATGAAACTTTCAGGTAATGATCAGTACACCAATCCCACTTGGCTCGCCAAAATTTCGTTCTTCTAGGTTAAACCATTCGTTGGCAGTAACCGGTTTCATTTTGCGGTGTCACTCTGTTTTCTCCTATAGGGATACATGTATTTGGAACTCTAAATCCAACACGGTTTGTGCTAGCTCTTTGAAACTTGACACAATAAAGCAGTTTCAAGTTCTATCTCTATGGTTTGTTTGCTGTTGATGTAGCCCTAAGCAGAGACTGGCGAGAATCACTTTCATGGAAAGGGCCTGCCAAGCTTCCAAAGAACTACGAGTTGCCTGAAATCTCAGCAAACACTTTTTCACCCAATCTTTGATGAACCTTTCAGGTAATGATCAGTACACCAATCCCACTTGGCTCGCCAAGTTTCGTTCTTCTAGGTTAAACCGTTCGTTGGCAGTAACCGGTTTCATTTTGAGGTTTCACTCTGTTTTCTCCTATAGGGATACATGTATTTGGAACTCTAAATCAAACACGGTTTGTGCTAGCTCTTTGAAACTTGACACAATAAAGCAGTTTCAAGTTCTATCTCTATGGTTTGTTTGCTGTTTATGTAGCCCTAAGCAGAGACTGGCGAGAATCACTTTCATGGAAAGGGCCTGCCAAGCTTCCAAAAAACTACGAGTTGCCTGAAATCTCAGCACACCCTTTTTCACGCAATCTTGATGAAACTTTCAGGTAATGATCAGTACACCAATCCCACTTGGCTCGCCAAATTTCGTTCTTCTAGGTTAAACCGTTCGTTGGCAGTAACCGGTTTCATTTTGAGGTTTCACTCTGTTTTCTCCTATAGTGATACATGTATTTGGAACTCTAAATCAAACACGGTTTGTGCTAGCTTTTTGAAACTTGACACAATAAAGCAGATACAAGTTCTATCTCTATGGTTTGTTTGCTGTTGATGTAGCCCTAAGCAGAGACTGGCGAGAATCACTTTCATGGAAAGGGCCTGCGAAGGTTCAAAAACTACGAGTTGCCTGAAATCTCAGCACACCCTTTTTCACCCAATCTTGATGAACCTTTCAGGTAATGATCAGTACACCAATCCCACTTGGCTCGCCAAGTTTCATTCTTCTAGGTTAAACCGTTCGTTGGCAGTAACCGGTTTCATTTTGAGGTTTCACTCTGTTTTCTCCTATAGGGATACATGTATTTGGAACTCTAAATCAAACACGGTTTGTGCTAGCTCTTTGAAACTTGACACAATAAAGCAGTTTCAAGTTCTCTCTCTATGGTTTGTTTGCTGTTGATGTAGCCCTAAGCAGAGACTGGCGAGAATCACTTTCATGGAAAGGGCCTGCCAAGCTTCCAAAAAACTAGGAGTTGCCCGAAATCTCAGCACACACTTTTTCACCCAATCTTGATGAAACTTTCAGGTAATGATCAGTACACCAATTCCACTTGGCTCGCCAAATTTCGTTCTTCTAGGTTAAACCGTTCGTTGGCAGTAACCGTTTTCAATTTGAAGTTTCACTCTGTTTTCTCCTATAGCGATACATGTATTTGGAACTCTAAATCAAACACGGTTTGTGCTAGCTCTTTGAAACTTGACACAATAAAGCAGTTTCAAGTTCTATCTCTATGGTTTGTTTGCTGTTGATGTAGCCCTAAGCAGAGACAGGCGAGAATCACTTTCATGGAAAGGGCCTGCTAAGCTTCCATTAAACTACGAGTTGCCTGAAATCTCAGCACACCCTTTTTCACCCAATGTTGATGAAACTTTCAGGTAATGATCAGTACACCAATCCCACTTGGCTTGACAAATTTCGTTCTTCTAGGTTAAAACCGTTCGTTGGCAGTAACCGGTTTCATTTTGAGGTTTCACTCTGTTTTCTCCTATAGGGATACATGTATTTGGATCTCTAAATCAAACACGGTTTGTGCTAGCTCTTTGAAACTTGACACAATAAAGCAGTTTCAAGTTCTATCTCTATGGTTTGTTTGCTGTTGATGTAGCCCTAAGCAGAGAATGGCGAGAATCACTTTCATGGAAAGGGCCTGCCAAGCTTCCAAAGAACTACGAGTTGCCTGAAATCTCAGCACACACTTTTTCACCCAATCTTGATTAACTTTCAGGTAATGATCAGTACACCAATCCCACTTGGCTCGCCAAATTTCGTTCTTCTAGGTTAAACCGTTCGTTGGCAGTAACCGGTTTCATTTTGCGGTTTCACTCTGTTTTCTCGCATAGGGATACATGTATTGGGAACTCTAAATCAAACACGGTTGTGCTAGCTCTTTGAAACTTGACACAATAAAGCAGTTTCAAGTTCTATCTCTATGGTTTGTTTGCTGTTGATGTAGCCCTAAGCAGAGACTGGCGAGAATCACTTTCATGGAAAGGGCCTGCCAAGCTTCCAAAAAACTACGAGTTGCCCGAAATCTCAGCACACACTTTTTCACCCAATCTTGATGAAACTTTAAGGTAATGATCAGTACACCAATCCCACTTGGCTCTCCAAATTTCGTTCTTCTAGGTTAAACCGTTCGTTGGCAGTAACCGGTTTCATTTTGAGGTTTCACTCTGTTTTCTCCTATAGCGATACATATATTTGGAACTCTAAATCAAACACGGTTTGTGCTAGCTCTTTGAAACTTGACACAATAAAGCAGTTTCAAGTTCTATCTCTATGGTTTGTTTGCTGTTGATGTAGCCCTAAGCAGAGACTGGCGAGAATCACTTTCATGGAAAGGGCCTGCCAAGATTCCAAAAAACTACAAGTTGCCTGAAATCTCAGCACACCCTATTTCACCCAATCTTGATTAAACTTTCAGGTAATGATCAGTACACCAATCCCACTTGGCTCGCCAAATTTCGTTCTTCTAGGTTAAACCGTTCGTTGGCAGTAACCCGTTTCATTTTGAGGTTTCACTCTGTTTTCTCCTATAGGGATATATGTATTTGGAACTCTAAATCAAACACGGTTTGTGCTAGCTTTTTGAAACTTGACACAATAAAGCAGATTCAAGTTCTATATCTATGGTTTGTTTGCTGTTGATGTAGCCCTAAGCAGAGACTGGCGAGAATCACTTTCATGGAAAGGGCCTGCCAAGGTTTCAAAAAACTACGAGTTGCCTGAAATCTCAGCACACCCTTTTTCACCCAATGTTGATGAACCTTTCAGGTAATGATCAGTACACCAATCCCACTTGGCTCGCCAAGTTTCGTTCTTTTAGGTTAAACCGTTCGTTGGCAGTAACCGGTTTCATTTTGAGGTTTCACTGTTTTCTCCTATAGGGATACATGTATTTGGAACTCGAAATCAAACACGGTTTGTGCTAGCTCTTTGAAACTTGACACAATAAACCAGTTTCAAGTTCTATCTCTATTGTTTGTTTGCTGTTGATGTAGCCCTAAGCAGAGACTGGCGAGAATCACTTTTATGGAAAGGGCCTGCCAAGCTTCCAAAAAACTACGAGTTGCCTGAAATCTCAGCACACACTTTTTCACCCAATCTTGATGAAACTTTCAGGTAATGATCAATACACCAATCCCACTTGGCTCGCCAAATTTCGTTCTTCTAGGTAAAACCGTTCGTTGGCAGTAACCGGTTTCATTTTGAGGTTTCACTCTGTTTTCCTCCTATAGGGATACATGTATTTGGAAACTCTAAATCAAACACGGTTTGTGCTAGCTCTTTGAAACTTGACACAATAAAGCAGTTTCAAGTTCTATCTCTATGGTTTCTTTGCTGTTGATGTAGCCCTAAGCAGAGACTGGCGAAATCACTTTCATGGAAAGGGCCTGCCAAGCTTCCAAAAAACTACGAGTTGCCTGAAATCCCAGCACACCCTTTTTCACCCAATCTTGATGAAACTTTCAGGTAATTATCAGTACACCAATCCCACTTGGCTCGCCAAATTTCGTTCTTCTAGGTTAAACCGTTCGTTGGCAGTAACCGGTTTCATTTTGAGGTTTCACTCTGTTTTCTCCTATAGGGATACATGTATTTGGAACTCTAAATCAAACACGGTTTGTGCTAGCTCTTTGAAACTTGACACAATAAAGCAGTTTCAAGTTCTATCTCTATGGTTTGTTTGCTGTTTATGTAGCCCTAAGCAGAGACTGGCGAGAATCACTTTCATGGAAAGGGCCTGCCAAGCTTCCAAAAAACTACGAGTTGCCTGAAATCTCAGCACACCCTTTTTCACGCAATCTTGATGAAACTTTCAGGTAATGATCAGTACACCAATCCCACTTGGCTCGCCAAATTTTCGTTCTTCTAGGTTAACCGTTCGTTGGCAGTAACCGGTTTCATTTTGAGGTTTCACTCTGTTTTCTCCTATAGTGATACATGTATTTGGAACTCTAAATCAAACACGGTTTGTGCTAGCTTTTTGAAACTTGACACAATAAAGCAGATACAAGTTCTATCTCTATGGTTTGTTTGCTGTTGATGTAGCCCTAAGCAGAGACTGGCGAGAATCACTTTCATGGAAAGGGCCTGCGAAGGTTTCAAAAAACTACGAGTTGCCTGAAATCTCAGCACACCCTTTTTCACCCAATCTTGATGAACCTTTCAGGTAATGATCAGTACACCAATCCCACTTGGCTCGCCAAGTTTCATTCTTCTAGGTTAAACCGTTCGTTGGCAGTAACCGGTTTCATTTTGAGGTTTCACTCTGTTTTCTCCTATAGGGATACATGTATTTGGAACTCTAAATCAAACACGGTTTGTGCTAGCTCTTTGAAACTTGACACAATAAAGCAGTTTCAAGTTCTCTCTCTATGGTTTGTTTGCTGTTGATGTAGCCCTAAGCAGAGACTGGCGAGAATCACTTTCATGGAAAGGCCTGCCAAGCTTCCAAAAAACTAGGAGTTGCCCGAAATCTCAGCACACACTTTTTCACCCAATCTTGATGAAACTTTCAGGTAATGATCAGTACACCAATTCCACTTGGCTCGCCAAATTTCGTTCTTCTAGGTTAAACCGTTCGTTGGCAGTAACCGTTTTCAATTTGAAGTTTCACTCTGTTTTCTCCTATAGCGATACATGTATTTGGAACTCTAAATCAAACACGGTTTGTGCTAGCTCTTTGAAACTTGACACAATAAAGCAGTTTCAAGTTCTATCTCTATGGTTTGTTTGCTGTTGATGTAGCCCTAAGCAGAGACAGGCGAGAATCACTTTCATGGAAAGGGCCTGCTAAGCTTCCATTAAACTACGAGTTGCCTGAAATCTCAGCACACCCTTTTTCACCCAATGTTGATGAAACTTTCAGGTAATGATCAGTACACCAATCCCACTTGGCTTGACAAATTTCGTTCTTCTAGGTTAAACCGTTCGTTGGCAGTAACCGGTTTTCATTTTGAGGTTTCACTCTGTTTTTCTCCTATAGGGATACATGTATTTGGATCTCTAAATCAAACACGGTTTGTGCTAGCTCTTTGAAACTTGACACAATAAAGCAGTTTCAAGTTCTATCTCTATGGTTTGTTTGCTGTTGATGTAGCCCTAAGCAGAGAATGGCGAGAATCACTTTCATGGAAAGGGCCTGCCAAGCTTCCAAAGAACTACGAGTTGCCTGAAATCTCAGCACACACTTTTTCACCCAATCTTGATTAACTTTCAGGTAATGATCAGTACACCAATCCCACTTGGCTCGCCAAATTTCGTTCTTCTAGGTTAAACCGTTCGTTGGCAGTAACCGGTTTCATTTTGCGGTTTCACTCTGTTTTCTCGCATAGGGATACATGTATTGGGAACTCTAAATCAAACACGGTTTGTGCTAGCTCTTTGAAACTTGACACAATAAAGCAGTTTCAAGTTCTATCTCTATGGTTTGTTTGCTGTTGATGTAGCCCTAAGCAGAGACTGGCGAGAATCACTTTCATGGAAAGGGCCTGCCAAGCTTCCAAAAAACTACGAGTTGCCCGAAATCTCAGCACACACTTTTTCACCCAATCTTGATGAAACTTTAAGGTAATGATCAGTACACCAATCCAAGGCTCGCCAAATGTCGTTCTTCTAGGTTAAACCGTTCGTTCGCAGTAACCGGTTTCATTTTGAGGTTTCACTCTGGTTTTCTCCTATAGAGATACATGTATTTGGAACTCTAAATCAAACACGGTTTGTGCTAGCTCTTTGAAACTTGACACAATAAAGCAGCTTCAAGTTCTATCTCTATGGTGTGTTTGCTGTTGATGTAGCCCTAAGCAGAGACTGGCGAGAATCACTTTCATGGAAAGGGCCTGCCAAGCTTCCAAAAAACTACGAGTTGCCTGAAATCTCAGCACCCCCTTTTTCACCCAATCTTGATGAAACTTTCAGGTAATGATCAGTACACCAATCCCACTTGGCTCGCCAAATTTCGTTCTTCTAGGTTAAACCGTTCGTTGGCAGTAACCGTTTTCAATTTGAAGTTTCACTCTGTTTTCTGCTATAGCGATACATGTATTTGGAACTCTAAATCAAACACGGTTTGTGCTAGCTCTTTGAAACTTGACACAATAAAGCAGTTTCAAGTTCTATCTCTATGGTTTGTTTGCTGTTGATGTAGCCCTAAGCAGAGACAGGCGAGAATCACTTTCATGGAAAGGGCCTGCTAAGCTTCCATTAAACTACGAGTTGCCTGAAATCTCAGCACACCCTTTTTCACCCAATGTTGATGAAACTTTCAGGTAATGATCAGTACACCAATCCCACTTGGCTTGACAAATTTCGTTCTTCTAGGTTAAACCGTTCGTTGGCAGTAACCGGTTTCATTTTGAGGTTTCACTCTGTTTTCTCCTATAGGGATACATGTATTTGGAACTCTAAATCAAACACGGTTTGTGCTAGCTCTTTGAAACTTGACACAATAAAGCAGTTTCAAGTTCTATCTCTATGGTTTGTTTGCTGTTGATGTAGCCCTAAGCAGAGAATGGCGAGAATCACTTTCATGGAAAGGGCCTGCCAAGCTTCCAAAGAACTACGAGTTGCCTGAAATCTCAGCACACACTTTTTCACCCAATCTTGATTAACTTTCAGGTAATGATCAGTACACCAATCCCACTTGGCTCACCAAATTTTGTACTTCTAGGTTAAACAGTTCCTTGGCAGTAACCGGTTTCATTTTGAGGTTTCACTCTGTTTTCTCCTATAGGGATACATGTATTTGGAACTCTAAATCAAACACGGTTTGTGCTAGCTCTTTGAAACTTGACACAATAAAGCAGTTTCAAGTTCTATCTCTATGGTTTCTTTGCTGTTGATGTAGCCCTAAGCAGAGACTGGCGAAAATCACTTTCATTAAAAAGGGCCTGCCAAGCTTCCAAAAAACTACGAGTTGCCTGAAATCTCAGCACACCCTTTTTCACCCAATGTTGATGAAACTATCAGGTAATTATCAGTACACCAATCCCACTTGGCTCGCCAAATTTCGTTCTTCTAGGTTAAACCGTTCGTTGGCAGTAACCGGTTTCATTTTGAGGTTTCACTCTGTTTTCTCCTATAGGGATACATGTATTTGGAACTCTAAATCAAACACGGTTTGTGCTAGCTCTTTGAAACTTGACACAATAAAGCAGTTTCAAGTTCTCTCTCTATGGTTTGTTTGCTGTTGATGTAGCCCTAAGCAGAGACTGGCGAGAATCACTTTCATGGAAAGGGCCTGCCAAGCTTCCAAAAAACTAGGAGTTGCCCGAAATCTCAGCACACACTTTTTCACCCAATCTTGATGAAACTTTCAGGTAATGATCAGTACACCAATCCCACTTGGCTCGCCAAATTTCGTTCTTCTAGGTTAAACCGTTCGTTGGCAGTAACCGGTTTCATTTTGAGGTTTCACTCTGTTTTCTCCTATAGCGATACATATATTTGGAACTCTAAATCAAACACGGTTTGTGCTAGCTCTTTGAAACTTGACACAATAAAGCAGTTTCAAGTTCTATCTCTATGGTTTGTTTGCTGTTGGTGTAGCCCTAAGCAGAGACTGGCGAGAATCACTTTCATGGAAAGGGCCTGCCAAGCTTCCAAAAAACGACGAGTTGCCTGAAATCTCAGCACACACTTTTTCACTCAATCTTGATGAAACTTTCAGGTAATGATCAGTACACCAATCCCACTTGGCTCGCCAAATTTCGTTCTTCTAGGTTAAACCGTTCGTTGGCAGTAACCGGTTTCATTTTGCGGTTTCACTCTGTTTTCTCGCATAGGGATACATGTATTGGGAACTCTAAATCAAACACGGTTTGTGCTAGCTCTTTGAAACTTGACACAATAAAGCAGTTTCAAGTTCTATCTCTATGGTTTGTTTGCTGTTGATGTAGCCCTAAGCAGAGACTGGCGAGAATCACTTTCATGGAAAGGGCCTGCCAAGCTTCCAAAAAACTACGAGTTGCCCGAAATCTCAGCACACACTTTTTCACCCAATCTTGATGAAACTTTAAGGTAATGATCAGTACACCAATCCCACTTGGCTCTCCAAATTTCGTTCTTCTAGGTTAAACCGTTCGTTGGCAGTAACCGGTTTCATTTTGAGGTTTCACTCTGTTTTCTCCTATAGCGATACATATATTTGGAACTCTAAATCAAACACGGTTTGTGCTAGCTCTTTGAAACTTGACACAATAAAGCAGTTTCAAGTTCTATCTCTATGGTTTGTTTGCTGTTGATGTAGCCCTAAGCAGAGACTGGCGAGAATCACTTTCATGGAAAGGGCCTGCCAAGCTTCCAAAAAACTACGAGTTGCCTGAAATCTCAGCACACACTTTTTCACCCAATCTTGATGAAACTTTCAGGTAATGATCAGTACACCAATCCCACTTGGCTCGCCAAATTTCGTTCTTCTAGGTTAAACCGTTCGTTGGCAGTAACCGGTTTCATTTTGAGGTTTCACTCTGTTTTCTCCTATAGGGATACATGTATTTGGAACTCTAAATCAAACACGGTTTGTGCTAGCTCTTTGAAACTTGACACAATAAAGCAGTTTCAAGTTCTATCTCTATGGTTTGTTTGCTGTTGATGTAGCCCTAAGCAGAGACTGGCGAGAATCACTTTCATGTAAAGGGCCTGCCAAGATTCCAAAAAACTACGAGTTGCCTGAAATCTCAGCACACCCTATTTCACCCAATGTTGATGAAACTATCAGGTAATTATCAGTACACCAATCCCACTTGGCTCGCCAAATTTCGTTCTTCTAGGTTAAACCGTTCGTTGGCAGTAACCGGTTTCATTTTGAGGTTTCACTCTGTTTTCTCCTATAGGGATACATGTATTTGGAACTCTAAATCAAACACGGTTTGTGCTAGCTCTTTGAAACTTGACACAATAAAGCAGTTTCAAGTTCTCTCTCTATGGTTTGTTTGCTGTTGATGTAGCCCTAAGCAGAGACTGGCGAGAATCACTTTCATGGAAAGGGCCTGCCAAGCTTCCAAAAAACTAGGAGTTGCCCGAAATCTCAGCACACACTTTTTCACCCAATCTTGATGAAACTTTCAGGTAATGATCAGTACACCAATCCCACTTGGCTCGCCAAATTTCGTTCTTCTAGGTTAAACCGTTCGTTGGCAGTAACCGGTTTCATTTTGAGGTTTCACTCTGTTTTCTCCTATAGCGATACATATATTTGGAACTCTAAATCAAACACGGTTTGTGCTAGCTCTTTGAAACTTGACACAATAAAGCAGTTTCAAGTTCTATCTCTATGGTTTGTTTGCTGTTGGTGTAGCCCTAAGCAGAGACTGGCGAGAATCACTTTCATGGAAAGGGCCTGCCAAGCTTCCAAAAAACGACGAGTTGCCTGAAATCTCAGCACACACTTTTTCACTCAATCTTGATGAAACTTTCAGGTAATGATCAGTACACCAATCCCACTTGGCTCGCCAAATTTCGTTCTTCTAGGTTAAACCGTTCGTTGGCAGTAACCGGTTTCATTTTGCGGTTTCACTCTGTTTTCTCGCATAGGGATACATGTATTGGGAACTCTAAATCCAACACGGTTTGTGCTAGCTCTTTGAAACTTGACACAATAAAGCAGTTTCAAGTTCTATCTCTATGGTTTGTTTGCTGTTGATGTAGCCCTAAGCAGAGACTGGCGAGAATCACTTTCATGGAAAGGGCCTGCCAAGCTTCCAAAAAACTACGAGTTGCCCGAAATCTCAGCACACACTTTTTCACCCAATCTTGATGAAACTTTAAGGTAATGATCAGTACACCAATCCCACTTGGCTCTCCAAATTTCGTTCTTCTAGGTTAAACCGTTCGTTGGCAGTAACCGGTTTCATTTTGAGGTTTCACTCTGTTTTCTCCTATAGCGATACATATATTTGGAACTCTAAATCAAACACGGTTTGTGCTAGCTCTTTGAAACTTGACACAATAAAGCAGTTTCAAGTTCTATCTCTATGGTTTGTTTGCTGTTGATGTAGCCCTAAGCAGAGACTGGCGAGAATCACTTTCATGGAAAGGGCCTGCCAAGCTTCCAAAAAACTACGAGTTGCCTGAAATCTCAGCACACACTTTTTCACCCAATCTTGATGAAACTTTCAGGTAATGATCAGTACACCAATCCCACTTGGCTCGCCAAATTTCGTTCTTCTAGGTTAAACCGTTCGTTGGCAGTAACCGGTTTCATTTTGAGGTTTCACTCTGTTTTCTCCTATAGGGATACATGTATTGGGAACTCTAAATCAAACACGGTTTGTGCTAGCTCTTTGAAACTTGACACAATAAAGCAGTTTCAAGTTCTATCTCTATGGTTTGTTTGCTGTTGATGTAGCCCTAAGCAGAGACTGGCGAGAATCACTTTCATGGAAAGGGCCTGCCAAGATTCCAAAAAACTACGAGTTGCCTGAAATCTCAGCACACCCTATTTCACCCAATCTTGATTAAACTTTCAGGTAATGATCAGTACACCAATCCCACTTGGCTCGCCAAATTTCGTTCTTCTAGGTTAAACCGTTCGTTGGCAGTAACCCGTTTCATTTTGAGGTTTCACTCTGTTTTCTCCTATAGGGATACATGTATTTGGAACTCTAAATCAAACACGGTTTGTGCTAGCTTTTTGAAACTTGACACAATAAAGCAGATTCAAGTTCTATCTCTATGGTTTGTTTGCTGTTGATGTAGCCCTAAGCAGAGACTGGCGAGAATCACTTTCATGGAAAGGGCCTGCCAAGGTTTCAAAAAACTACGAGTTGCCTGAAATCTCAGCACACCCTTTTCACCCAATGTTGATGAACCTTTCAGGTAATGATCAGTACACCAATCCCACTTGGCTCGCCAAGTTTCGTTCTTTTAGGTTAAACCGTTCGTTGGCAGTAACCGGTTTCATTTTGAGGTTTCACTGTTTTCTCCTATAGGGATACATGTATTTGGAACTCGAAATCAAACACGGTTTGTGCTAGCTCTTTGAAACTTGACACAATAAACCAGTTTCAAGTTCTATCTCTATTGTTTGTTTGCTGTTGATGTAGCCCTAAGCAGAGACTGGCGAGAATCACTTTTATGGAAAGGGCCTGCCAAGCTTCCAAAAAACTACGAGTTGCCTGAAATCTCAGCACACACTTTTTCACCCAATCTTGATGAAACTTTCAGGTAATGATCAATACACCAATCCCACTTGGCTCGCCAAATTTCGTTATTCTAGGTAAAACCGTTCGTTGGCAGTAACCGGTTTCATTTTGAGGTTTCACTCTGTTTTCTCCTATAGGGATACATGTATTTGGAACTCTAAATCAAACACGGTTTGTGCTAGCTCTTTGAAACTTGACACTATAAAGCAGTTTCAAGTTCTATCTCTATGGTTTCTTTGCTGTTGATGTAGCCCTAAGCAGAGACTGGCGAAAATCACTTTCATGGAAAGGGCCTGCCAAGCTTCCAAAAAACTACGAGTTGCCTGAAATCTCAGCACACCCTTTTTCACCCAATCTTGATGAAACTTTCAGGTAATTATCAGTACACCAATCCCACTTGGCTCGCCAAATTTCGTTCTTCTAGGTTAAACCGTTCGTTGGCAGTAACCGGTTTCATTTTGAGGTTTCACTCTGTTTTCTCCTATAGGGATACATGTATTTGGAACTCTAAATCAAACACGGTTTGTGCTAGCTCTTTGAAACTTGACACAATAAAGCAGTTTCAAGTTCTATCTCTATGGTTTGTTTGCTGTTGATGTAGCCCTAAGCAGAGACTGGCGAGAATCACTTTCATGGAAAGCGCCTGCCAAGCTTCCAAAAAACTACGAGTTGCCTGAAATCTCAGCACATTCTTTTTCACCCCATCTTGATGAATCTTTAAGGTAATGATCAGTACACCAATCCAAGGCTCGCCAAATGTCGTTCTTCTAGGTTAAACCGTTCGTTCGCAGTAACCGGTTTCATTTTGAGGTTTCACTCTGTTTTCTCCTATAGAGATACATGTATTTGGAACTCTAAATCAAACACGGTTTGTGCTAGCTCTTTGAAACTTGACACAATAAAGCAGCTTCAAGTTCTATCTCTATGGTGTGTTTGCTGTTGATGTAGCCCTAAGCAGAGACTGGCGAGAATCACTTTCATGGAAAGGGCCTGCCAAGCTTCCAAAAAACTACGAGTTGCCTGAAATCTCAGCAAACACTTTTTCACCCAATCTTGATGAAACTTTCAGGTAATGATCAGTACACCAATCCCACTTGGCTCGCCAAATTTCGTTCTTCTAGGTTAAACCGTTCGTTGGCAGTAACCGCTTTCATTTTGAGGTTTCTCTCTGTTTTCTCCTATAGGGATACATGTATTTGGAACTCTAAATCAAACACGGTTTGTGCTAGCTCTTTGAAACTTGACACAATAAAGCAGTTTCAAGTTCTATCTCTATGGTTTGTTTGCTGTTGATGTAGCCCTAAGCAGAGACAGGCGAGAATCACTTTCATGGAAAGGGCCTGCTAAGCTTCCATTAAACTACGAGTTGCCTGAAATCTCAGCACACCCTTTTTCACCCAATGTTGATGAAACTTTCAGGTAATGATCAGTACACCAATCCCACTTGGCTTGACAAATTTCGTTCTTCTAGGTTAAACCGTTCGTTGGCAGTAACCGGTTTCATTTTGAGGTTTCACTCTGTTTTCTCCTATAGGGATACATGTATTTGGAACTCTAAATCAAACACGGTTTGTGCTAGCTCTTTGAAACTTGACACAATAAAGCAGTTTCAAGTTCTATCTCTATGGTTTGTTTGCTGTTGATGTAGCCCTAAGCAGAGACTGGCGAGAATCACTTTCATGGAAAGGGCCTGCCAAGCTTCCAAAGAACTACGAGTTGCCTGAAATCTCAGCACACACTTTTTCACCCAATCTTGATTAACTTTCAGGTAATGATCAGTACACCAATCCCACTTGGCTCACCAAATTTTGTACTTCTAGGTTAAACAGTTCCTTGGCAGTAACCGGTTTCATTTTGAGGTTTCACTCTGTTTTCTCCTATAGGGATACATGTATTTGGAACTCTAAATCAAACACGGTTTGTGCTAGCTGTCTGAAACTTGACACAATAAAGCAGTTTCAAGTTCTATCTCTATGGTTTGTTTGCTGTTGATGTAGCCCTAAGCAGAGACTGGCGAGAATCACTTTCATGTAAAGGGCCTGCCAAGATTCCAAAAAACTACGAGTTGCCTGAAATCTCAGCACACCCTATTTCACCCAATCTTGATGAAACTTTCAGGTAATGATCAGTACACCAATCCCACTTGGCTCGCCAAATTTCGTTCTTCTAGGTTAAACCGTTCAATGGCAGTAACCGGTTTTATTTTGAGGTTTCACTCTGTTTTCTCCATATAGGGATACATGTATTTGGAACTCTAAATCAAACACGGTTTGTGCTAGCTCTTTGAAACTTGACACAATAAAGCAGTTTCAAGTTCTATCTCTATGGTTTCTTTGCTGTTGATGTAGCCCTAAGCATAGACTGGCGAAAATCACTTTCATTAAAAAGGGCCTGCCAAGCTTCCAAAAAACTACGAGTTGCCTGAAATCTCAGCACACCCTTTTTCACCCAATGTTGATGAAACTATCAGGTAATTATCAGTACACCAATCCCACTTGGCTCGCCAAATTTCGTTCTTCTAGGTTAAACCGTTCGTTGGCAGTAACCGGTTTCATTTTGAGGTTTCACTCTGTTTTCTCCTATAGGGATACATGTATTTGGAACACTAAATCAAACACGGTTTGTGCTAGCTCTTTGAAACTTGACACAATAAAGCAGTTTCAAGTTCTATCTCTATGGTTTGTTTGCTGTTGATGTAGCCCTAAGCAGAGACTGGCGAGAATCACTTTCATGGAAAGGGCCTGCCAAGCTTCCAAAAAACTACGAGTTGCTTGAAATCTCAGCACACCCTTTTTCACCCAATCTTGATGAAACTTTCAGGTAATGATCAGTACACCAATCCCACTTGGCTCGCCAAATTTCGTTCTTCTAGGTTAAACCGTTCGTTGGCAGTAACCGGTTTCATTTTGAGGTTTCACTCTGTTTTCTCCTATAGGGATACATGTATTTGGAACTCTAAATCAAACACGGTTTGTGCTAGCTCTTTGAAACTTGACACAATAAAGCAGTTTCAAGTTCTATCTCTATGGTTTGCTTGCTGTTGATGTAGCCCTAAGCAGAGACTGGCGAGAATCACTTTCATGGAAAGGGCCTGCCAAGCTTCCAAAAAACTACGAGTTGCCTGAAATCTCAGCACACCCTATTTCACCCAATCTTGATGAAACTTTCAGGTAATGATCAGTACACCAATCCCACTTGGCTCGCCAAATTTCGTTCTTCTAGGTTCAACCGTTCGTTGGCAGTAACCGGTTTCATTTTGAGGTTTCACTCTGTTTTCTCCTATAGGGATACATGTGTTTGGAACTCTAAATCAAACACGGTTTGTGCTAGCTCTTTGAAACTTGACACAATAAAGCAGTTTCAAGTTCTATCTCTATGGTTTGTTTGCTGTTGATGTAGCCCTAAGCAGAGACTGGCGAGAATCACTTTCATGGAAAGGGCCTGCCAAGATTCCAAAAAACTACGAGTTTCCTGAAATCTCAGCACACCCTATTTCACCCAATCTTGATGAAACTTTCAGGTAATGATCAGTACACCAATCCCACTTGGCTCGCCAAATTTCGTTCTTCTATGTTAAACCGTTTGTTGTCAGTAACCGGTTTCATTTTGAGGTTTCACTCTGTTTTCTCCTATAGGGATACATGTATTTGGAACTCTAAATCAAACACGGTTTGTGCTAGCTCTTTGAAACTTGACACAATAAAGCAGTTTCAAGTTCTATCTCTATGGTTTGTTTGCTGTTGATGTAGCCCTAAGCAGAGACTGGCGAGAATCACTTTCATGGAAAGGTCCTGCCAAGATTCCAAAAAACTACGAGTTTCCTGAAATCTCAGCACACCCTATTTCACCCAATCTTGATGAAACTTTCAGGTAATGATCAGTACACCAATCCCACTTGGCTCGCCAAATTTCGTTCTTCTAGGTTCAACCGTTCGTTGGCAGTAACCGGTTTCATTTTGAGGTTTCACTCTGTTTTCTCCTATAGGGATACATGTGTTTGGAACTCTAAATCAAACACGGTTTGTGCTAGCTCTTTGAAACTTGACACAATAAAGCAGTTTCAAGTTCTATCTCTATGGTTTGTTTGCTGTTGATGTAGCCCTAAGCAGAGACTGGCGAGAATCACTTTCATGGAAAGGGCCTGCCAAGATTCCAAAAAACTACGAGTTTCCTGAAATCTCACACACCCTATTTTACCCAATCTTGATGAAACTTTCAGGTAATGATCAGTACACCAATCCCACTTGGCTCGCCAACTTTCGTTCTTCTAGGTTAAACCGTTTTTTGGCAGTAACCGGTTTCATTTTGAGGTTTCACTCTGTTTTCTCCTCTAGGGATACATGTATTTGGAACTCTAAATCAAACACGGTTTGTGCTAGCTCTTTAAAACTTGACACAATAAAGCAGTTTCAAGTTCTATCTCTATGGTTTGTTTGCTGTTGATGTAGCCCTAAGCAGAGACTGGCGAGAATCACTTTCATGGAAAGGGCCTGCCAACCTTCCAAAAAACTACGAGTTTCCTGAAATCTCAGCACACCCTTTTTCACCCAATCTTGATGAAACTTTCAGGTAATGATCAGTACACCAATCCCACTTGGCTCGCCAAAGTTCGTTCTTCTAGGTTAAACCGTTCGTTGGCAGTAACCGGTTTCATTTTGAGGTTTCACTCTGTTTTCTCCTATAGGGATACATGTATTTGGAACTCTAAATCAAACACGTTTTGTGCTAGCTCTTTGAAACTTGACACAATAAAGCAGTTTCAAGTTCTATCTCTATGATTTGTTTGCTGTTGATGTAGCCCTAAGCAGAGAATGGCGAGAATCACTTTCATGGAAAGGGCCTGCCAAGCTTCCAAAAAACTACGAGTTGCCCGAAATCTCAGCACACACTTTTTCACCCAATCTTGATGAAACTTTCAGGTAATGATCAGTACACCAATCCCACTTGGCTCGCCAAATTTCGTTCTTCTAGGTTAAACCGTTCGTTGGCAGTAACCGGTTTCATTTTGAGGTTTCACTCTGTTTTCTCCTATAGGGATACATGTATTTGGAACTCAAAATCAAACACGGTTTGTGCTAGCTCTTTGAAACTTGACACAATAAAGCAGTTTCAAGTTCTATCTCTATGGTTTGTTTGCTGTTGATGTAGCCCTAAGCAGAGACTGGCGAGAATCACTTTCATGGAAAAAGCCTGCCAATCTTCCAAAAAACTACGAGTTTCCTGAAATCTCAGCACATTCTTTTTCACCCAATCTTGATGAAACTTTCAGGTAATGATCAGTACACCAATCCCACTTGGCTCGCCAAATTTCATTCTTCTAGTTTAAACCGTTCTTTGGCAGTAACCGGTTTCATTTTGAGGTTTCACTCTGTTTTCTCCTATAGAGATACATGTATTTGGAACTCTAAATCAAGCACGGTTTGTGCTAGCTCTTTGAAACTTGACACAATAAAGCAGTTTCAAGTTCTATCTCTATGGTTTGTTTGCTGTTGATGTAGCCCTAAGCAGAGACTGGCGAGAATCACTTTCATGGAAAGGGCCTGCCAAGCTTCCAAAGAACTACGAGTTGCCTGAAATCTCAGCACACACTTTTTCACCCAATCTTGATGAAACTTTCAGGTAATGATCAGTACACCAATCCCACTTGGCTCGCCAAATTTCGTTCTTCTAGGTTAAACCGTTTTTTGGCAGTAACCGGTTTCATTTTGAGGTTTCACTCTGTTTTCTCCTATAGGGATACATGTATTTGGAACTCTAAATCAAACACGGTTTGTGCTAGCTCTTTGAAACTTGACACAATAAAGCAGTTTCAAGTTCTATCTCTATGGTTTGTTTGCTGTTGATGTAGCCCTAAGCAGAGACTGGCGAGAATCACTTTCATGGAAAGGGCCTGCCAAGCTTCCAAAAAACTACGAGTTTCCTGAAATCTCAGCACACCCTTTTTCACCCAATCTTGATGAAACTTTCAGGTAATGATCAGTACACCAATCCCACTTGGCTCGCCAAATTTCGTTCTTCTAGGTTAAACCGTTCGTTGGCAGTAACCCGTTTCATTTTGAGGTTTCACTCTGTTTTCCCCTATAGGGATACATGTATTTGGAACTCTAAATCAAACACGCTTTGTGCTAGCTCTTTGAAACTTGACACAATAAAGCAGCTTCAAGTTCTATCTTTATGGTGTGTTTGCTGTTGATGTAGCCCTAAGCAGAGACTGGCGAGAATCACTTTCATGGAAAGAGCCTGCCAAGCTTCCAAAAAACTACGAGTTGCCTGAAATCTCAGCACACACTTTTTCACCCAATATTGATGAAACTTTCAGGTAATGATCAGTACACCAATCCCACTTGGCTCGTCAAATTTCGTTCTTCTAGGTTAAACCGTTCGTTGGCAGTAACCGGTTTCATTTTGAAGTTTCACTCTGTTTTCTCCTATAGCGATACATGTATTTGGAACTCTAAATCAAACACGGTTTGTGCTAGCTCTTTGAAACTTGACACAATAAAGCAGTTTCAAGTTCTATCTCTATGGTTTGTTTGCAGTTGATGTAGCCCTAAGCAGAGACAGGCGAGAATCACTGTCATGGAAAGGGCCTGCTAAGCTTCCATTAAACTACGAGTTGCCTGAAATCTCAGCACACCCTTTTTCACCCATTCTTGATGAAACTTTCAGGTAATGATCAGTACACCAATCCCACTTGGCTCGCCAAATTTCGTTCTTCTAGGTTAAACCGTTCGTTGGCAGTAACCGGTTTCATTTTGAGGTTTCACTCTGTTTTCTCCTATAGGGATACATGTATTTGGAACTCTAAATCAAACACGGTTTGTGCTAGCTCTTTGAAACTTGACACAATAAAGCAGTTTCAAGTTCTATCTCTATGGTTTGTTTGCTGTTGATGTAGCCCTAAGCAGAGACTGGCGAGAATCACTTTCATGGAAAGGTCCTGCCAAGATTCCAAAAAACTACGAGTTGCCTGAAATCTCAGCACACCCTATTTCACCCAATCTTGATGAAACTTTCAGGTAATGATCAGTACACCAATCCCACTTGGCTCGCCAAATTTCGTCCTTCTAGGTTCAACCGTTCGTTGGCAGTAACCGGTTTCACTTTGAGGTTTCACTCTGTTTTCTCCTATAGGGATACATGTATTTGGAACTCTAAATCAAACACGGTTTGTGCTAGCTCTTTGAAACTTGACACAATAAAGCAGTTTCAAGTTCTATCTCTATGGTTTGTTTGCTGTTGATGTAGCCCTAAGCAGAGACTGGCGAGAATCACTTTCATGGAAAGGGCCTGCCAAGATTCCAAAAAACTACGAGTTGCCTGAAATCTCAGCACACCCTATTTCACCCAATCTTGATGAAACTTTCAGGTAATGATCAGTACACCAATCCCACTTGGCTCGCCAACTTTCGTTCTTCTAGGTTAAACCGTTTTTTGGCAGTAACCGGTTTCATTTTGCGGTGTCACTCTGTTTTCTCCTATAGGGATACATGTATTTGGAACTCTAAATCAAACACGGTTTGTGCTAGCTCTTTGAAACTTGACACAATAAAGCAGTTTCAAGTTCTATCTCTATGGTTTGTTTGCTGTTGATGTAGCCCTAAGCAGAGACTGGCGAGAATCACTTTCATGGAAAGGGCCTGCAAACCTTCCAAAAAACTACGAGTTTCCTGAAATCTCAGCACACCCTTTTTCACCCAATCTTGATGATACTTTCAGGTAATGATCAGTACACCAATCCCACTTGGCTCGCCAAAGTTCGTTCTTCTAGGTTAAACCGTTCTTTGGCAGTAACCGGTTTCATTTTGAGGTTTCACTCTGTTTTCTCCTATAGGGATACATGTATTTGGAACTCTAAATCAAACACGGTTTGTGCTAGCTCTTTGAAACTTGACACAATAAAGCAGTTTCAAGTTCTATCTCTATGATTTGTTTGCTGTTGATGTAGCCCTAAGCAGAGAATGGCGAGAATCACTTTCATGGAAAGGGCCTGCCAAGCTTCCAAAAAACTACGAGTTGCCCGAAATCTCAGCACACACTTTTTCACCCAATCTTGATGAAACTTTCAGGTAATGATCAGTACACCAATCCCACTTGGCTCGCCAAATTTCGTTCTTCTAGGTTAAACCGTTCGTTGGCAGTAACCGGTTTCATTTTGAGGTTTCACTCTGTTTTCTCCTATAGGGATACATGTATTTGGAACTCTAAATCAAACACGGTTTGTGCTAGCTCTTTGAAACTTGACACAATAAAGCAGTTTCAAGTTCTATCTCTATAGTTTGTTTGCTGTTGATGTAGCCCTAAGCAGAGACTGGCGAGAATCACTTTCATGGAAAAAGCCTGCCAATCTTCCAAAAAACTACGAGTTTCCTGAAATCTCAGCACATTCTTTTTCACCCAATCTTGATGAAACTTTCAGGTAATGATCAGTACACCAATCCCACTTGGCTCGCCAAATTTCGTTCTTCTAGGTTAAACCGTTCGTTGGCAGTAACCGGTTTCATTTTGAGGTTTCACTCTGTTTTCTCCTATAGAGATACATGTATTTGGAACTCTAAATCAAACACGGTTTGTGCTAGCTCTTTGAAACTTGACACAATAAAGCAGTTTCAAGTTCTATCTCTATGGTTTGTTTGCTGTTGATGTAGCCCTAAGCAGAGACAGGCGAGAATCACTTTCATGGAAAGGGCCTGCCAAGCTTCCAAAAAACTACGAGTTGCCTGAAATCTCAGCACACCCTTTTTCACCCAATCTTGATGAAACTTTCAGGTAATGATCAGTACACCAATCCCACTTGGCTCGCCAAATTTCGTTCTTCTAGGTTAAACCGTTCGTTGGCAGTAACCGGTTTCATTTTGAGGTTTCACTCTGTTTTCTCCTATAGGGATACATGTATTTGGAACTCTAAATCCAACACGGTTTGTGCTAGCTCTTTGAAACTTGACCCAATAAAGAAGTTTCAAGTTCTATCTCTATGGTTTGTTTGCTGTTGATGTAGCCCTAAGCAGAGACTGGCGAGAATCACTTTCATGGAAAGGGCCTGCCAAGCTTCCAAAGAACTAAGAGTTGACCGAAATCTCAGCACACACTTTTTCACCCAATCTTGATGAAACTTTCAGGTAATGATCAGTACACCAATCCCACTTGGCTCGCCAAATTTCGTTCTTCTAGGTTAAACCGTTCGTTGGCAGTAACGGGTTTCATTTTGAGGTTTCACTCTGTTTTCTCCTATAGGAATACATGTATTTGGAACTCTAAATCAAACACGGTTTGTGCTAGCTCTCTGAAACTTGACACAATAAAGCAGTTTCAAGTTCTATCTCTATGGTTTGTTTGCTGTTGATGTAGCCCTAAGCAGAGACTGGCGAGAATCACTTTCATGGAAAGGGCCTGCCAAGCTTCCAAAATACTACGAGTTGCCTGAAATCTCAGCACCCCCTTTTTCACCCAATCTTGATGAAACTTTCAGGTAATGATCAGTACACCAATCCCACTTGGCTCGCCAAATTTCGTTCTTCTAGGTTAAACCGTTCGTTGGCAGTAACCGGTTTCATTTTGAGGTTTTACTCTGTTTTCTCCTATAGAGATACATGTATTTGGAACTCTAAATCAAACACGGTTTGTGCTAGCTCTTTGAAACTTGACACAATAAACCAGTTTCAAGTTCTATCTCTATGGTTTGTTTGCTGTTGATGTAGCCCTAAGCAGAGACAGGCGAGAATCACTTTCATGGAAAGGGCCTGCCAATCTTCCAAAAAACTACGAGTTGGCTGAAATTTCAGCACACCCTTTTTCACCCAATCTTGATGAAACTTTCAGGTAATGATCAATACACCAATCCCACTTGGCTCGCCAAATTTCGTTCTTCTAGGTTAAACCGTTCGTTGGCAGTAACCGGTTTCATTTTGAGGTTTCACTCTGTTTTCTCCTATAGGGATACATGTATTTGGAACTCTAAATCAAACACGGTTTGTGCTAGCTCTTTGAAACTTGACACAATAAAGCAGTTTCAAGTTCTATCTCTATGGTGTGTTTGCTGTTGATGTAGCCCTAAGCAGAGACTGGCGAGAATCACTTTCATGGAAAGGGCCTGCCAAGCTTCCAAAAAACTACGAGTTGCCTGAAATCTCAGCACCCCCTTTTTCACCCAATCTAGATGAAACTTTCAGGTAATGATCAGTACACCAATCCCTCTTGGCTCGCCAAATTTCGTTCTTCTAGGTTAAACCGTTCGTTGGCAGTAACCGGTTTCATTTTGAAGTTTCACTCTGTTTTCTCCTATAGCGATACATATATTTGGAACTCTAAATCAAACACGGTTTGTGTTAGCTCTTTGAAACTTGACACAAAAAAGCAGTTTCAAGTTCTATCTCTATGGTTTGTTTGCTGTTGATGTAGCCCTAAGCAGAGACAGGCGAGAATCACTTTCATGGAAAGGGCCTGCCAAGCTTCCATAAAACTATGAGTTGCCTGAAATCTCAGCACACCCTTTTTCACCCAATCTTGATGAAACTTTCAGGTAATGATCAGTACACCAATCCCACTTGACTCGCCAAATTTCGTACTTCTAGGTTAAACAGTTCCTTGGCAGTAACCGGTTTCATTTTGAGGTTTCACTCTGTTTTCTTCTATAGGGATACATGTATTTGGAACTCTAAATCAAACACGGTTTGTGCTAGCTCTTTGAAACTTGACACAATAAAGCAGTTTCAAGTTCTATCTCTATGGTTTGTTTGCTGTTGATGTAGCCCTAAGCAGAGACAGGCGAGAATCACTTTCATGGAAAGGGCCTGCCAAGCTTCCATAAAACTACGAGTTGCCTGAAATCTCAGCACACACTTTTTCACCCAATGTTGATGAAACTTTCAGGTAATGATCAGTACACCAATCCCACTTGGCTCGCCAAATTTCGTTCTTCTAGGTTAAACCGTTCGTTGGCAGTAACCGGTTTCATTTTGAGGTTTCACTCTGTTTTCTCCTATAGGGATACATGTATTGGGAACTCTAAATCAAACACGGTTTGTGCTAGCTCTTTGAAACTTGACACAATAAAGCAGTTTCAAGTTCTATCTCTATGGTTTGTTTGCTGTTGATGTAGCCCTAAGCAGAGACTGGCGAGAATCACTTTCATGGAAAGGGCCTGCCAAGATTCCAAAAAACTACGAGTTGCCTGAAATCTCAGCACACCCTATTTCACCCAATCTTGATGAAACTTTCAGGTAATGATCAGAACACCAGTCCCACTTGGCTCGCCAAATTTCGTTCTTCTAGGTTCAACCGTTCCTTGGCAGTAACCGGTTTCATTTTGAGGTTTCACTCTGTTTTCTCCTATAGGGATACATGTATTTGGAACTCTAAATCAAACACGGTTTGTGCTAGCTCTTTGAAACTTGACACAATAAAGCAGTATCAAGTTCTATCTCTATGGTTTGTTTGCTGTTGATGTAGCCCTAAGCAGAGACTGGGGAGAATCACTTTAATGGAAAGGGCCTGCCAAGCTTCCAAAAAACTACGAGTTCCCTGAAATCTCAGCACACACTTTTTCACCCAATCTTGATGAAACTTTCAGGTAATGATCAGTACACCAATCCCACTTGGCTCGCCAAATTTCGTTCTTCTAGGTTAAACCGTTCGTTGGCAGTAACCGGTTTCATTTTGAGGTTTCACTCTGTTTTCTCCTATAGAGATACATATATTTGGAACTCTAAATCAAGCACGGTTTGTGCTAGCTCTTTGAAACTTGACCCATTTAAGCAGTTTTAAGTTCTATCTCTATGGTTTGTTTGCTGTTGATGTAGCCCTAAGCAGAGACTGGCGAGAATCACTTTCATGGAAAGGGCCTGCCAAGCTTCCAAAGAACTACGAGTTGCCTGAAATCTCAGCACACACTTTTTCACCCAATCTTGATGAAACTTTCAGGTAATGATCAGTACACCAATCCCACTTGACTCGCCAAATTTCGTACTTCTAGGTTAAACAGTTCCTTGGCAGTAACCGGTTTCATTTTGAGGTTTCACTCTGTTTTCTCCTATAGGGATACATGTATTTGGAACTCTAAATCAAACACGGTTTGTGCTAGCTCTTTGAAACTTGACACAATAAAGCAGTTTCAAGTTCTATCTCTATGGTTTGTTTGCTGTTGATGTAGCCCTAAGCAGAGACTGGCGAGAATCACTTTCATGGAAAGAGCCTGCCAAGATTCCAAAAAACTACGAGTTGCCCGAAATCTCTGCACACCCTTTTTCACCCAATCTTGATGAAACTTTCAGGTAATGATCAGTACACCAATCCCACTTGGCTCGCCAAATTTCGTTCTTCTAGGTTAAACCGTTCGTTGGCAGTAACCGGTTTCATTTTAAGGTTTCACTCTGTTTTCTCCTATAGGGATACATGTATTTGGAACTCTAAATCAAACACGGTTTGTGCTAGCTCTTTGAAACTTGACACAATAAAGCAGTTTCAAGTTCTATCTCTATGGTTTGTTTGCTGTTGATGTAGCCCTAAGCAGAGACTGGCAAGAATCACTTTCATGGAAAGGGCCTGCCTAGCTTCCAAAAAACTACGAGTTGCCTGAAATCTCAGCACACACTTTTTCACCCAATCTTGATGAAACTTTCAGGTAATGATCAGTACACCAATCCCACTTGGCTCGCCAAATTTCGTTCTTCTAGGTTAAACCGTTCGTTGGCAGTAACCGGTTTCATTTTGAGGTTTCACTCTGTTTTCTCCTATAGCGATACATGTATTTGGAACTCTAAATCAAACACTGTTTCTGCTACCTCTTTGAAACTTGACACAATAAAGCAGTTTCAAGTTCTATCTCTATAATTTGCTTGCTGTTGATGTAGCCCTAAGCAGAGACTGGTGAGAATCACTTTCCTGGAAAGGGCCTGCCAAGTTTCCAAAAAACTACGAGTTGCATGAAATATCAGCAAACACTTTTTCACCCAATCTTGATGAAACTTTCAGGTAATGATCAGTACACCACTCCCACTTGGCTCGCCAAGTTTCGTTCTTCTAGGTTAAATCGTTCCTTGGAAGTAACCGATTTCATTTTGAGGTTTCACTCTGTTTTCTCCTACAGGGATACATGTATTTGGAACTCTAAATCAAACACGGTTTGTGCTATCTCTTTGAAACTTGACACAATAAAGCAGTTTCAAGTTCTATCTCTATGGTTTGTTTGCTGTTGATGTAGCCCTAAGCAGAGACTGGCGAGAATCACTTTCATGGAAAGGGCCTGCCAAGCTTCCAAAAAACTACGAGTTTCCTGAAATCTCAGCACACACTTTTTCACCCAATCTTGATGAAACTTTCAGGTAATGATCAGTACACCAATCCCACTTGGCTCGCCAAATTTCGTACTTCTAGGTTCAACCGTTCTTTGGCAGTAACCGGTTTCATTTTGAGGTTTCACTCTGTTTTCTCCTATAGGGATACATGTATTGGGAACTCTAAATCAAACACGGTTTGTGCTAGCTCTTTGAAACTTGACACAATAAAGCAGTTTCAAGTTCTATCTCTATGGTTTGTTTGCTGTTGATGTAGCCCTAAGCAGAGACTGGCAAGAATCACTTTCATGGAAAGGGCCTGCCAACATTCCAAAAAACTACGAGTTGCCTGAAATCTCAGCACACCCTATTTCACCCAATCTTGATGAAACTTTCAGGTAATGATCAGTACACCAATCCCACTTGGCTCGCCAAATTTCGTACGTCTAGTTTAAACCGTTCGTTGGCAGTAACCGGTTTCATTTTGAGGTTTCACTCTGTTTTCTCCTATAGGGATACATGTATTTGGAACTCTAAATCAAACACGGTTTGTGCTAGCTTTTTGAAACTTGACACAATAAAACAGATTCAAGTTCTATCTCTATGGTTTGTTTGCTGTTGATGTAGCCCTAAGCAGAGACTGGCGAGAATCACTTTCATGGAAAGGGCCTGCCAAGCTTCCAAAAAACTACGAGTTGCCTGAAATCTCAGCACACCCTTTTTCACCCAATGTTGATGAACCTTTCAGGTAATGATCAGTACACCAATCCCACTTGGCTCGCCAAGTTTCGTTCTTCTAGGTTAAACCGTTCGTTGGCAGTAACCGGTTTCATTTTGAGGTTTCACTCTGTTTTCTCCTATAGGGATACATGTATTTGGAACTCTAAATCAAACACGGTTTGTGCTAGCTCTTTGAAACTTGACACAATAAAGTAGTTTCAAGTTCTATCTCTATGGTTTGTTTGCTGTTGATGTAGCCCTAAGCAGAGACTGGCGAGAATCACTTTCATGGAAAGGGCCTGCCGAGCTTCCAAAAAACTACGAGTTGCCTGAAATCTCAGCACACCCTTTTTCACCCAATCTTGATGAAACTTTCAGGTAATGATCAGTACACCAATCCCACTTGGCTCGCCAAATTTCGTTCTTCTAGGTTAAACCGTTCGTTGGCAGTAACCGGTTTCATTTTGAGGTTTCACTCTGTTTTCTCCTATAGTGATACATGTATTTGGAACTCTAAATCAAACACGGTTTGTGCTAGCTTTTTGAAACTTGACACAATAAAGCAGATTCAAGTTCTATCTCTATGGTTTGTTTGCTGTTGATGTAGCTCTAAGCAGAGACTGGCGAGAATCACTTTCATGGAAAGGGCCTGCCAAGGTTTCAAAAAACTACTAGTTGCCTGAAATCTCAGCACACCCTTTTTCACCCAATGTTGATGAACCTTTCAGGTAATGATCAGTACACCAATCCCACTTGGCTCGCCAAGTTTCGTTCTTCTAGGTTAAACCGTTCGTTGGCAGTAACCGGTTTCATTTTGAGGTTTCACTCTGTTTTCTCCTATAGGGATACATGTATTTGGAACTATAAATCAAACACGGTTTGTGCTAGCTCTTTGAAACTTGACACAATAAAGCAGTTTCAAGTTCTATCTCTATGGTTTGTTTGCTGTTGATGTAGCCCTAAGCAGAGACTGGCGAGAATCACTTTCATGGAAAGGGCCTGCCAAGCTTCCAAAAAACTACGAGTTTCCTGAAATCTCAGCACACACTTTTTCACCCAATCTTGATGAAACTTTCAGGTAATGATCAGTACACCAATCCCACTTGGCTCGCCAAATTTCGTACTTCTAGGTTAAACCGTTCTTTGGCAGTAACCGGTTTCATTTTGAGGTTTCACTCTGTTTTCTCCTATAGGGATACATGTATTGGGAACTCTAAATCAAACACGGTTTGTGCTAGCTCTTTGAAACTTGACACAATAAAGCAGTTTCAAGTTCTATCTCTATGGTTTGTTTGCTGTTGATGTAGCCCTAAGCAGAGACTGGCAAGAATCACTTTCATGGAAAGGGCCTGCCAACATTCCAAAAAACTACGAGTTGCCTGAAATCTCAGCACACCCTATTTCACCCAATCTTGATGAAACTTTCAGGTAATGATCAGTACACCAATCCCACTTGGCTCGCCAAAATTTCGTACTTCTAGGTTAAACCGTTCGTTGGCAGTAACCGGTTTCATTTTGAGGTTTCACTCTGTTTTCTCCTATAGGGATACATGTATTTGGAACTCTAAATCAAACACGGTTTGTGCTAGCTTTTTGAAACTTGACACAATAAAACAGATTCAAGTTCTATCTCTATGGTTTGTTTGCTGTTGATGTAGCCCTAAGCAGAGACTGGCGAGAATCACTTTCATGGAAAGGGCCTGCCAAGCTTCCAAAAAACTACGAGTTGCCTGAAATCTCAGCACACCCTTTTTCACCCAATGTTGATGAACCTTTCAGGTAATGATCAGTACACCAATCCCACTTGGCTCGCCAAGTTTCGTTCTTCTAGGTTAAACCGTTCGTTGGCAGTAACCGGTTTCATTTTGAGGTTTAACTCTGTTTTCTCCTATAGGGATACATGTATTTGGAACTCTAAATCAAACACGGTTTGTGCTAGCTCTTTGAAACTTGACACAATAAAGCAGTTTCAAGTTCTATCTCTATGGTTTGTTTGCTGTTGATGTAGCCCTAAGCAGAGACTGGCGAGAATCACTTTCATGGAAAGGGCCTGCCAAGCTTCCAAAAAACTACGAGTTGCCTGAAATCTCAGCACACCCTTTTTCACCCAATCTTGATGAAACTTTCAGGTAATGATCAGTACACCAATCCACTTGGCTCGCCAAATTTCGTTCTTCTAGGTTAAACCGTTCGTTGGCAGTAACCGGTTCATTTTGAGATTTCACTCTGTTTTCTCCTATAGTGATACATGTATTTGGAACTCTAAATCAAACACGGTTTGTGCTAGCTTTTTGAAACTTGACACAATAAAGCAGATTCAAGTTCTATCTCTATGGTTTGTTTGCTGTTGATGTAGCCCTAAGCAGAGACTGGCGAGAATCACTTTCATGGAAAGGGCCTGCCAAGGTTTCAAAAAACTACGAGTTGCCTGATTCTCAGCACACACTTTTTCACCCAATGTTGATGAACCTTTCAGGTAATGATCAGTACACCAATCCCACTTGGCTCGCCAAGTTTCGTTCTTCTAGGTTAAACCGTTCGTTGGCAGTAACCGGTTTCATTTTGAGGTTTCACTCTGTTTTCTCCTATAGGGATACATGTATTTGGAACTCTAAATCAAACACGGTTTGTGCTAGCTCTTTGAAACTTGACACAATAAAGCAGTTTCAAGTTCTATCTCTATGGTTTGTTTGCTGTTGATGTAGCCCTAAGCAGAGACTGGCGAGAATCACTTTCATGGAAAGGGCCTGCCAAGCTTCCAAAAAACTACGAGTTGCCTGAAATCTCAGCACACACTTTTTCACCCAATCTTGATGAAACTTTCAGGTAATGATCAGTACACCAATCCACTTGGCTCGCCAAATTTCGAACTTCTAGGTTAAACCGTTCCTTGGCAGTAACCGGTTTCATTTTGAGGTTTCACTCTGTTTTCTCCTATAGGGATACATGTATTGGGAACTCTAAATCAAACACGGTTTGTGCTAGCTCTTTGAAACTTGACACAATAAAGCAGTTTCAAGTTCTATCTCTATGGTTTGTTTGCTGTTGATGTAGCCCTAAGCAGAGACTGGCGAGAATCACTTTCATGGAAAGGGCCTGCCAACATTCCAAAAAACTACGAGTTGCCTGAAATCTCAGCACACCCTATTTCACCCAATCTTGATGAAACTTTCAGGTAATGATCAGTACACCAATCCCACTTGGCTCGCCAAATTTCGTACTTCTAGTTTAAACCGTTCGTTGGCAGTAACCGGTTTCATTTTGAGGTTTCACTCTGTTTTCTCCTATAGGGATACATGTATTTGGAACTCTAAATCAAACACGGTTTGTGCTAGCTCTTTGAAACTTGACACAATAAAGCAGTTTCAAGTTCTATCTCTATGGTTTGTTTGCTGTTGATGTAGCCCTAAGCAGAGACTGGCGAGAATCACTTTCATGGAAAGGGCCTGCCAAGCTTCCAAAAAACTACGAGTTGCCTGAAATCTCAGCACACCCTTTTTCACCCAATCTTGATGAAACTTTCAGGTAATGATCAGTACACCAATCCCACTTGGCTCGCCAAATTTCGTTCTTCTAGGTTAAACCGTTCGTTGGCAGTAACCGGTTTCATTTTGAGATTTCACTCTGTTTTCTCCTATAGTGATACATGTATTTGGAACTCTAAATCAAACACGGTTTGTGCTAGCTTTTTGAAACTTGACACAATAAAGCAGATTCAAGTTCTATCTCTATGGTTTGTTTGCTGTTGATGTAGCCCTAAGCAGAGACTGGCGAGAATCACTTTCATGGAAAGGGCCTGCCAAGGTTTCAAAAAACTACGAGTTGCCTGATTCTCAGCACACACTTTTTCACCCAATGTTGATGAACCTTTCAGGTAATGATCAGTACACCAATCCCACTTGGCTCGCCAAGTTTCGTTCTTCTAGGTTAAACCGTTCGTTGGCAGTAACCGGTTTCATTTTGAGGTTTCACTCTGTTTTCTCCTATAGGGATACATGTATTTGGAACTCTAAATCAAACACGGTTTGTGCTAGCTCTTTGAAACTTGACACAATAAAGCAGTTTCAAGTTCTATCTCTATGGTTTGTTTGCTGTTGATGTAGCCCTAAGCAGAGACTGGCGAGAATCACTTTCATGGAAAGGGCCTGCCAAGCTTCCAAAAAACTACGAGTTGCCTGAAATCTCAGCACACACTTTTTCACCCAATCTTGATGAAACTTTCAGGTAATGATCAGTACACCAATCCCACTTGGCTCGCCAAATTTCGAACTTCTAGGTTAAACCGTTCCTTGGCAGTAACCGGTTTCATTTTGAGGTTTCACTCTGTTTTCTCCTATAGGGATACATGTATTGGGAACTCTAAATCAAACACGGTTTGTGCTAGCTCTTTGAAACTTGACACAATAAAGCAGTTTCAAGTTCTATCTCTATGGTTTGTTTGCTGTTGATGTAGCCCTAAGCAGAGACTGGCGAGAATCACTTTCATGGAAAGGGCCTGCCAACATTCCAAAAAACTACGAGTTGCCTGAAATCTCAGCACACCCTATTTCACCCAATCTTGATGAAACTTTCAGGTAATGATCAGTACACCAATCCCACTTGGCTCGCCAAATTTCGTACTTCTAGTTTAAACCGTTCGTTGGCAGTAACCGGTTTCATTTTGAGGTTTCACTCTGTTTTCTCCTGTAGGGATACATGTATTGGGAACTCTAAATCAAACACGGTTTGTGCTAGGTCTTTGAAACTTGACACAATAAAGCAGTTTCAAGTTCTATCTCTATGGTTTGTTTGCTGTTGATGTAGCCCTAAGCAGAGACTGGCGAGAATCACTTTCATGGAAAGGGCCTGCCAACATTCCAAAAAACTACGAGTTGCCTGAAATCTCAGCACACCCTATTTCACCCAATCTTGATGAAACTTTCAGGTAATGATCAGTACACCAATCCCACTTGACTCGCCAAATTTCGTTCTTCTAGGTTAAACCGTTCGTTGGCAGTAACCGGTTTCACTTTGAGGTTTCACTCTGTTTTCTCCTATAAGAATACCTGTATTTGGAACTCTAAATCAAACACGGTTTGTGCTAGCTCTTTGAAACTTGACACAATAAAGCAGTTTCAAGTTCTATCTCTATGGTTTGTTTGCTGTTGATGTAGCCCTAAGCAGAGACTGGCGAGAATCACTTTCATGGAAAGGGCCTGCCAAGCATCCAAAGAACTACGAGTTGCCTGAAATCTCAGCACACACTTTTTCACCCAATCTTGATGAAACTTTCAGGTAATGATCAGTACACCAATCCCACTTGGCTCGCCAAATTTCGTTCTTCTAGGTTAAACCGTTCGTTGGCAGAAACCGGTTTCATTTTGAGGTTTCACTCTGTTTTCTCCTATAGGGATACATGTATTGGGAACTCTAAATCAAACACGGTTTGTGCTAGCTCTTTGAAACTTGACACAATAAAGCAGTTTCAAGTTCTATCTCTATGGTTTGTTTGCTGTTGATGTAGCCCTAAGCAGAGACTGGCGAGAATCACTTTCATGGAAAGGGCCTGCCAAGCTTCCAAAAAACTACGAGTTGCCCGAAATCTCAGCACACACACTTTTTCACTTAATCTTGATGAAACTTTCAGGTAATGATCAGTACACCAATCCCACTTGGCTCGCCAAGTTTCGTTCTTCTAGGTTAAACCGTTCGTTGGCAGTAACCGGTTTCATTTTGAGGTTTCACTCTGTTTTCTCCTATAGCGATACATGTATTTGGAATTCTAAATCAAACACGGTTTGTGCTAGCTCTTTGAAACTTGACACAATAAAGCAGTTTCAAGTTCTATCTCTATTGTTTGTTTGCTGTTGATGTACCCCTAAGCAGAGACTGGCGAGAATCACTTTCATGGAAAGGGCCTGCCAAGCTTCCAAAAAACTACGAGTTGCCTGAAACCTCAGCACACACTTTTTCACCCAATCTTGATGAAACTTTCAGATAATGATCAGTACACCAATCCCACTTGGCTCGCCAAATTTCGTTCTTCTAGGTTAAAGTGTTCGTTGGCAGTAACCGGTTTCATTTTGAGGTTTCACTCTGTTTTCTCCTATAGGGATACATTTATTTGGAACTCTAAATCAAACACGGTTTGTGCTAGCTCTTTGAAACTTGACACAATAAAGCAGTTTCAAGATCTATCACTATAGTTTGTTTGCTGTTTATGTAGACCTAAGCAGAGACTAGCGAGAATTACTTTCATGGAAAGGGCCTGCCAAGCTTCCAAAAAACGACGAGTTGCCTGAAATCTCAGCACACACTTTTTCACCCAATCTTGATGAAACTTTCAGGTAATGATCAGTACACCAATCCCACTTGGCTAGCCAAATTTTATTCTTCTAGGTTAAACCATTCGTTGGCAGTAACCGGTTTCATTTTGAGGTTTCACTCTGTTTTCTCCTATAGGAATACATGTATTTGGAACTCTAAATCAAACACGGTTTGTGCTAGCTCTTTGAAACTTGACACAATAAAGCAGTTTCAAGTTCTATCTCTATGGTTTGTTTGCTGTTGATGTAGCCCTAAGCAGAGACTGCCGAGAATCACTTTCATGGAAAGGGCCTGCCAAGCTTCCAAAAAACTACGAGTTGCCTGAAATCTCAGCACACACTTTTTCACCCAATCTTGATGAAACTTTCAGATAATGATCAGTACACCAATTTCACTTGGCTCGCCAAATTTCGTTCTTCTAGGTTAAACCGTTCGTTGGCAGTAACCGGTTTCATTTTGAGGTTTCACTCTGTTTTCTCCTATAGCGATACATGTATTTGGAACTCTAAATCAAACACGGTTTGTGCTAGCTCTTTGAAACTTGACACAATAAAGCAGTTTCAAGTTCTATCTCTATTGTTTGTTTGCTGTAGATGTAGCCCTAAGCAGAGACTGGCGAGAATCACTTTCATGGAAAGGGCCTACCAAGCTTCCAAAAAACTACGAGTTGCCTGAAATCTCAGCACACACTTTTTCACCCAATCTTGATGAAACTTTCAGGTAATGATCAGTACACCAATCCCACTTGGCTCGCATAATTTCGTTCTTCTAGGTTAAACCGGTCATTGGCAGTAACCGGTTTCATTTTGAGGTTTCACTCTGTTTTCTCCTATAGGGATACATGTATTTGGAACTCTAAATCAAACACGGTTTGTGCTAGCTCTTTGAAACTTGACACAATAAAGCAGTTTCAAGTTCTATCTCTATGGTTTGTTTGCTGTTGATGTAGCCCTAAGCAGAGACTGGCGAGAATCACTTTCATGGAAAGGGCCTGCCAAGCTTCCAAAAAACTACGAGTTGCCTGAAATCTCAGCACAAACTTTTTCACCCAATCTTGATGAAACTTTCAGGTAATGATCAGTACACCAATCCCACTTGGCTTGCCAAATTTCGTTCTTCTAGGTTAAACCGTTCGTTGGCAGTAACCGGTTTAATTTTGAGGTTTCACTCTGTTTTCTCCTATAGGGATACATGTATTTGGAACTCTAAATCAAACACGGTTTGTGCTAGCTCTTTGAAACTTGACACAATAAAGCAGTTTCAAGTTCTATCTCTATGGTTTGTTTGCTGTTGATGTAGCCCTAAGCAGAGACTGGCGAGAATCACTTTCATGGAAAGGGCCTGCCAAGCTTCCAAAAAACTACGAGTTGCCTGAAATCTCAGCACACCCTTTTTCACCCAATCTTGATGAAACTTTCAGGTAATGATCAGTACACCAATCCCACTTGGCTCGCCAAATTTCGTTCTTCTAAGTTAAACCGTTCGTTGGCAGTAACCGGTTTCATTTTGAGGTTTCACTCTGTTTTCTCCTATAGGGATACATGTATTTGGAACTCTAAATCAAACACGGTTTGTGCTAGCTTTTTGAAACTTGACACAATAAAGCAGATTCAAGTTCTATCTCTATGGTTTGTTTGCTGTTGATGTAGCTTTAAGCAGAGACTGGCGAGAATCACTTTCATGGAAAGGGCCTGCCAAGCTTCCAAAAAACTACGAGTTGCCTGAAATCTCAGCACACCCTTTTTCACCCAATGTTGATGAACCTTTCAGGTAATGATCAGTACACCAATCCCACTTGGCTCGCCAAGTTTGGTTCTTCTTGGTTAAACCGTTCGTTGGCAGTAACCGGTTTCATTTTGAGGTTTCACTCTGTTTTCTCCTATAGGGATACATGTATTTGGAACTCTAAATCAAACACGGTTTGTGCTAGCTCTTTGAAACTTGACACAATAAAGCAGTTTCAAGTTCTATCTCTATGGTTTGTTTGCTGTTGATGTAGCCCTAAGCAGAGACTGGCGAGAATCACTTTCACGGAAAGGGCCTGCCAAGCTTCCAAAAAACTACGATTTGCCTGAAATCTCAGAACACCCTTTTTCACCCAATGTTGATGAACCTTTCAGGTAATGATCAGTACACCAATCCCACTTGGCTCGCCAAGTTTCATTCTTCTAGGTTAAACCGTTTGTTGGCAGTAACCGGTTTCATTTTGAGGTTTCACTCTGTTTTCTCCTATAGGGATACATGTATTTGGAACTCTAAATCAAACACGGTTTGTGCTAGCTCTTTGAAACTTGACACAATAAAGCAGTTTCAAGTTCTATCTCTATGGTTTGTTTGCTGTTGATGTAGCCCTAAGCAGAGACTGGCGAGAATCACTTTCATGGAAAGGGCCTGCCAAGCTTCCACAAAACTACGAGTTGCCTGAAATCTCAGCACACCCTTTTTCACCCAATCTTGATGAAACTTTCAGGTAATGATCAGTACACCAATTTCACTTGGCTCGCCAAATTACGTTCTTCTAGGTTAAACCGTTCATTGGCAGTACCGGTTTCATTTTGAGGTTTCACTCTGTTTTCTCCTATAGTGATACATGTATTTGGAACTCTAAATCAAACACGGTTTGTGCTAGCTTTTTGAAACTTGACACAATAAAGCAGATTCAAGTTCTATCTCTATGGTTTCTTTGCTGTTGATGTAGCCCTAAGCAGAGACTGGCGAGAATCACTTTCATGGAAAGGGCCTGCCAAGCTTCCAAAAAACTACGAGTTGCCTGAAATCTCAGCACACCCTTTTTCACCCAATCTTGATGAAACTTTCAGGTAATGATCAGTACACCAATCCCACTTGGCTCGCCAAGTTTCGTTCTT
>NW_027523696.1:0-42727 GCF_052094955.1 Ictidomys tridecemlineatus | reverse complement strand
CTCTGTTTTCTCCTATAGGGATACATGTATTTGGAACTCTAAATCAAACACGGTTTGTGCTAGCTCTTTGAAACTTGACACAATAAAGCAGTTTCAAGTTCTATCTCTATGGTTTGTTTGCTGTTGATGTAGCCCTAAGCAGAGACTGGCGAGAATCACTTTCATGGAAAGGGCCTGCCAAGCTTCCAAAAAACTACGAGTTTCCCGAAATCTCAGCAAACACTTCTTCACCAATCTTGATGAAACTTTTCAGGTAATGATCAGTACACCAATCCCACTTGGCTCGCCAAATTTCGTTCTTCTAGGTTAAACCGTTCGTTGGCAGTAACCGGTTTCATTTTGAGGTTTCACTCTGTTTTCTCCTATAGGGATGCATGTATTTGGAACTCTAAATCAAACACGGTTTGTGCTAGCTCTTTGAAACTTGACACAATAAAGCAGTTTCAAGTTCTATCTCTATGGTTTGTTTGCTGTTGATGTAGCCCTAAGCAGAGACTGGCGAGAATCACTTTCATGGAAAGGGCCTGCCAAGCTTCCAAAAACTACGAGTTGCCTCAAATCTCAGCAAACACTTTTTCACCCAATCTTGATGATACATTCAGGTAGTGATCAGTACACCAATCCCACTTGGCTCGCCAAATTTCGTTCTTCTAGGTTAAACCGTTCGTTGGCAGTAACCGGTTTCATTTTGAGGTTTCACTCTGTTTTCTCCTATAGGGATACATATATTTGGAACTCTAAATCAAACACGGTTTGTGCTAGCTCTTTGAAACTTGACACAATAAAGCAGTTTCAAGTTCTATCTCTATGGTTTGTTTGCTGTTGATGTAGCCCTAAGCAGAGACTGGCGAGAATCACTTTCATGGAAAGGGCCTGCCAAGCTTCCAAAAAACTACGAGTTCCCCGAAATCTCAGCACACCCTTTTTCACCCAATCTTGATGAAACTTTCAGGTAATGATCAGTAAACCAATCCCACTTGGCTCGCCAAATTTTGTTCTTCTAGGTTAAACCGTTCGTTGGCAGTAACCGGATTCATTTTGAGGTTTCACTCTGTTTTCTCCTATAGGGATACATGTATTTGGAACTCTAAATCAAACACGGTTTGTGCTAGCTCTTTGAAACTTGACACAATAAAGCAGTTTCAAGTTCTATCTCTATGGTTTGTTTGCTGTTGATGTAGCCGTAAGCAGAGACTGGCGAGAATCACTTTCATGGAAAGGGCCTGCCAAGCTTCAAAAAAACTACCAGTTGCCAGAAATCTCAGCACACACTTTTTCAACCAATCTTGATGAAACTTTCAGGTAATGATCAGTACACCAATCCCACTTGGCTCGCCAAATTTCGTTCTTCTAGGTTAAACCGTTCGTTGGCAGTAACCGGTTTCATTTTGAGGTTTCACTCTGTTTTCTCCTATAGGGATACATGTATTTGGAACTCTAAATCAAACACGGTTTGTGATAGCTCTTTGAAACTTGACACAATAAAGCAGTTTCAAGTTCTATCTCTATGGTTTGTTTGCTGTTGATGTAGCCCTAAGCAGAGACTGGCGAGAATCACTTTCATCGAAAGGGCCTGCCAAGCTTTTAAAAAACTACGAGTTGCCAGAAATCTCAGCAAACACTTTTTCAACCAATCTTGATGAAACTTTCAGGTAATGATCAGTACACCAATCCCACTTGTCTCGCCAAATTTCGTTCTTCTAGGTTAAACTGTTCGTTGGCAGTAACCGGTTTCATTTTGAGGTTTCACTCTGTTTTCTCCTATAGGGATACATGTATTTGGAACTCCAAATCAAACACGGTTTGTGCTAGCTCTTTGAAACTTGACACAATAAAGCAGTTTCAAGTTCTATCTCTATGGTTTGTTTGCTGTTGATGTAGCCCTAAGCAGAGACTGGCGAGAATCACTTTCATCAAAGGGCCTGCCAAGCTTCCAAAAAACTACGAGTTGCCCGAAATCTCAGCAAACACTTTTTCATGCAATCTTGATGAAACTTTCAGGTAATGATCAGTACACCAATCCCACTTGGCTCGCCAAATTTCGTTCTTCTAGGTTAAACCGTTCGTTGGCAGTAACGGTTTCATTTTGAGGTTTCACTCTGTTTTCTCCTATAGGGATGCATGTATTTGGAACTCTAAATCAAACACGTTTTGTGCTAGCTCTTTGAAACTTGACACAATAAAGCAGTTTCAAGTTCTATCTCTATGGTTTGTTTGCTGTTGATGTAGCCCTAAGCAGAGACTGGCGAGAATCACTTTCATGGAAAGGGCCTGCCAAGCTTCCAAAAAACTACGAGTTGCCTGAAATCTCAGCAAACACTTTTTCACCCAATCTTGATGATACTTTCAGGTAGTGATCAGTACACCAATCCCACTTGGCTCGCCAAATTTCGTTCTTCTAGGTTAAACCGTTCGTTGGCAGTAACCGGTTTCATTTTGTGGTTTCACTCTGTTTTCTCCTGTAGGGATACATATATTTGGAACTCTAAATCAAACACGGTTTTTCTTAGCTCTTTGAAACTTGACACAATAAAGCAGTTTCAAGTTCTATCACTATGGTTTGTTTGCTGTTGATGTAGCCCTAAGCAGAGACTGGCGAGAATCACTTTCATGGAAAGGGCCTGCCAAGCTTCCAAAAAACTACGAGTTGCCTGAAATCTCAGCACACACTTTTTTCACCCAATCTTGATGAAACTTTCAGGTAATGATCAGTACACCAATCCCACTTGGCTCGCCAAATTTCGTTCTTCTAGGTTAAACCGTTCGTTGGCAGTAACCGGTTTCATTTTGAGGTTTCACTCTGTTTTCTCCTATAGGGATACATGTATTTGGAACTCTAAATCAAACACGGTTTGTGCTAGCTCTTTGAAACTTGACACAATAAAGCAGTTTCAAGTTCTATCTCTATGGTTTGTTTACTGTTGATGTAGCCCTAAGCAGAGACTGGCGAGAATCACTTTCATGGAAAGGGCCTGCCAAGCTTCAAAAAACTACGAGTTTCCTGAAATCTCAGCACACACTTTTTCACCCAATCTTGATGAAACTTTCAGGTAATGATCAGTACACCAATCCACTTGGCTTGCCAAATTTCGTACTTCTAGGTTAAACCGTTCGTTGGTAGTAACCGGTTTCATTTTGAGGTTTCACTCTGTTTTCTCCTATAGGGATACATGTATTTGGAACTCTAAATCAAACACGGTTTGTGCTAGCTCTTTGAAACTTGACACAATAAAGCAGTTTCAAGTTCTATCTCTATAGTTTGTTTGCTGTTGATGTAGCCCTAAGCAGAGACTGGCGAGAATCACTTTCATCGAAAGGGCCTGCCAAGCTTCCAAAAAACTACGAGTTGCCTGAAATCTCGGCACACCCTTTTTCACCCAATCTTGATGAAACGTTCAGGTAATGATCAGTACACCAATCCCACTTGGCTCGCCAAATTTCGTTCTTCTAGGTTAAACCGTTCGTTGGCAGTAACCGGTTTCATTTTGAGGTTTCACTCTGTTTTCTCTCATAGGGATACATGTATTTGGAACTCTAAATCAAACACGGTTTGTGATAGCTCTTTGAAACTTGACACAATAAAGCAGTTTCAAGTTCTATCTCTATGGTTTGTTTGCTGTTGATGTAGCCCTAAGCAGAGACTGGCGAGAATCACTTTCATGGAAAGGGCCTGCCAAGCTTTTAAAAAACTACGAGTTGCCCGAAATCTCAGCAAACACTTTTTCACCCAATCTTGATGAAACTTTCAGGTAATGATCAGTACACCAATCCCACTTGTCTCGCCAAATTTCGTTCTTCTAGGTTAAACCGTTCGTTGGCAGTAACCGGTTTCATTTTGAGGTTTCACTCTGTTTTCTCCTATAGGGATACATGTATTTGGAACTCCAAATCAAACACGGGTTTGTGCTAGCTCTTTGAAACTTGACACAATAAAGCAGTTTCAAGTTCTATCTCTATGGTTTGTTTGCTGTTGATGTAGCCCTAAGCAGAGACTGGCGAGAATCACTTTCATCGAAAGGGCCTGCCAAGCTTCCAAAAAACTACGAGTTGCCCGAAATCTCAGCAAACACTTTTTCATGCAATCTTGATGAAACTTTCAGGTAATGATCAGTATACCAATCCCACTTGGCTCGCCAAATTTCGTTCTTCTAGGTTAAACTGTTCGTTGGCAGTAACCGGTTTCATTTTGAGGTTTCACTCTGTTTTCTCCTATAGGGATACATGTATTTGGAACTCTAAATCAAACACGGTTTGTGCCAGCTCTTTGAAACTTGACACAATAAAGCAGTTTCAAGTTCTATCTCTATGGTTTGTTTGCTGTTGATGTAGCCCTAAGCAGAGACTGGCGAGAATCACTTTCATGGAAAGGGCCTGCCAAGCTTCCAAAAAACTACGAGTTGCCCGAAATCTCAGCACACCCTTTTTCACCCAATCTTGATGAAACTTTCAGGTAATGATCAGTACACCAATCCCACTTGGCTCGCCAAATTTCGTTCTTCTAGGTTAAACCCTTCGTTGGCAGTAACCGGTTTCATTTTGAGGTTTCACTCTGTTTTCTCCTATAGGGATACATGTATTTGGAACTCTAAATCAAACACGGTTTGTGCTAGCTCTTTGAAACTTGACACAATAAAGCAGTTTCAAGTTCTATCTCTATGGTTTGTTTGCTGTTGATGTAGCCCTAAGCAGAGACTGGCGAGAATCACTTTCATGGAAAGGGCCTGCCAAGCTTCCAAAAAACTACGAGTTGCCCGAAATCTCAGCAAACACTTTTTCACCCAATCTTGATGAAACTTTCAGGTAATGATCAGTACACCAATCCCACTTGGCTCGCCAAATTTCGTTCTTCTAGGTTAAACCGTTCGTTGGCAGTAACCGGTTTCATTTTGAGGTTTCACTCTGTTTTCTCCTATAGGGATGCATGTATTTGGAACTCTAAATCAAACACGGTTTGTGCTAGCTCTTTGAAACTTGACACAATAAAGCAGTTTCAAGTTCTGTCTCTATGGTTTGTTTGCTGTTGATGTAGCCCTAAGCAGAGACTGGCGAGAATCACTTTCATGGAAAGGGCCTGCCAAGCTTCCAAAAAACTACGAGTTGCCTCAAATCTCAGCAAACACTTTTTCACCCAATCTTGATGATACTTTCAGGTAGTGATCAGTACACCAATCCCACTTGGCTCGCCAAATTTCGTTCTTCTAGGTTAAACCGTTCGTTGGCAGTAACCGGTTTCATTTTGAGGTTTCACTCTGTTTTCTCCTATAGGGATACATATATTTGGAACTCTAAATCAAACACGGTTTGTGCTAGCTCTTTGAAACTTGACACAATAAAGCAGTTTCAAGTTCTATCACTATGGTTTTTTTGCTGTTGATGTAGCCCTAAGCAGAGACTGGCGAGAATCACTTTCATGGAAAGGGCCTGCCAAGCTTCCAAAAAACTACGAGTTGCCTGAAATCTCAGCACACCCTTTTTCACCCAATCTTGATGAAACTTTCAGGTAATGATCAGTACACCAATCCCACTTGGCTCGCCAAATTTCGTTCTTCTAGGTTAAACCGTTCGTTGGCAGCAACCGGTTTCATTTTGAGGTTTCACTCTGTTTTCTCCTATAGGGATACATGTATTTGGAACTCTAAATCAAACACGGTTTTTGCTAGCTCTTTGAAACTTGACACAATAAAGCAGTTTCAAGTTCTATCTCTATGGTTTGTTTGCTGTTGATGTAGCCCTAAGCAGAGACTGGCGAGAATTACTTTCATGGAAAGGGCCTGCCAATCTTCCAAAAAACTACGAGTTGCCTGAAATCTCAGCACACCCTTTTTCACCCAATCTTGATGAAACTTTCAGGTAATGATCAGTCCACCAATCCCACTTGGCTCGCCAAATTTCCTTCTCCTAGGTTAAACCGTTCGTTGGCAGTAACCGGTTTCATTTTGAGGTTTCACTCTGTTTTCTCCTATAGGAATACATGTATTTGGAACTCTAAATCAAACACGGTTTGTGCTAGCTCTTTGAAACTTGACACAATAAAGCAGTTTCAAGTTCTATCTTTATGGTTTGTTTGCTGTTGATGTAGCCCTAAGCAGAGACTGGCGAGAATCACTTTCATGGAAAGGGCCTGCCAAGCTTCCAAAAAACTACGAGTTCCCCGAAATCTCAGCACACCCTTTTTCACCCAATCTTGATGAAACTTTCAGGTAATGATCAGTAAACCAATCCCACTTGGCTCGCCAAATTTTGTTCTTCTAGGTTAAACCGTTCGTTGGCAGTAACCGGATTCATTTTGAGGTTTCACTCTGTTTTCTCCTATAGGGATACATGTATTTGGAACTCTAAATCAAACACGGTTTGTGCTAGCTCTTTGAAACTTGACACAATAAAGCAGTTTCAAGTTCTATCTCTATGGTTTGTTTGCTGTGATGTAGCCATAAGCAGAGACTGGCGAGAATCACTTTCATGGAAAGGGCCTGCCAAGCTTCAAAAAAACTACCAGTTGCCAGAAATCTCAGCACACACTTTTTCAACCAATCTTGATGAAACTTTCAGGTAATGATCAGTACACCAATCCCACTTGGCTCGCCAAATTTCGTTCTTCTAGGTTAAACCGTTCGTTGGCAGTAACCGGTTTCATTTTGAGGTTTCACTCTGTTTTCTCCTATAGGGATACATGTATTTGGAACTCTAAATCAAACACGGTTTGTGATAGCTCTTTGAAACTTGACACAATAAAGCAGTTTCAAGTTCTATCTCTATGGTTTGTTTGCTGTTGATGTAGCCCTAAGCAGAGACTGGCGAGAATCACTTTCATGGAAAGGGCCTGCCAAGCTTTTAAAAAACTACGAGTTGCCCGAAATCTCAGCAAACACTTTTTCACCCAATCTTGATGAAACTTTCAGGTAATGATCAGTACACCAATCCCACTTGTCTCGCCAAATTTCGTTATTCTAGGTTAAACCGTTCGTTGGCAGTAACCGGTTTCATTTTGAGGTTTCACTCTGTTTTCTCCTATAGGGATACATGTATTTGGAACTCCAAATCAAACACGGTTTGTGCTAGCTCTTTGAAACTTGACACAATAAAGCAGTTTCAAGTTCTATCTCTATGGTTTGTTTGCTGTTGATGTAGCCCTAAGCAGAGACTGGCGAGAATCACTTTCATCGAAAGGGCCTGCCAAGCTTCCAAAAAACTACGAGTTGCCCGAAATCTCAGCAAACACTTTTTCACGCAATCTTGATGAAACTTTCAGGTAATGATCAGTACACCAATCCCACTTGGCTCGCCAAATTTCGTTCTTCTAGGTTAAACCGTTCGTTGGCAGTAACCGGTTTCATTTTGAGGTTTCACTCTGTTTTCTCCTATAGGGATACATGTATTTGGAACTCTAAATCAAACACGGTTTGTGCTAGCTCTTTGAAACTTGACACAATAAAGCAGTTTCAAGTTCTATCTCTATGGTTTGTTTGCTGTTGATGTAGCCCTAAGCAGAGACTGGCGAGAATCACTTTCATGGAAAGGGCCTGCCAAGCTTCCAAAAAACTACGAGTTTCCCGAAATCTCAGCAAACACTTCTTCACCCAATCTTGATGAAACTTTCAGGTAATGATCAGTACACCAATCCCACTTGGCTCGCCAAATTTCGTTCTTCTAGGTTAAACCGTTCGTTGGCAGTAACCGGTTTCATTTTGAGGTTTCACTCTGTTTTCTCCTATAGGGATGCATGTATTTGGAACTCTAAATCAAACACGGTTTGTGCTAGCTCTTTGAAACTTGACACAATAAAGCAGTTTCAAGTTCTATCTCTATGGTTTGTTTGCTGTTGATGTAGCCCTAAGCAGAGACTGGCGAGAATCACTTTCATGGAAAGGGCCTGCCAAGCTTCCAAAAAACTACGAGTTGCCTCAAATCTCAGCAAACACTTTTTCACCCAATCTTGATGATACATTCAGGTAGTGATCAGTACACCAATCCCACTTGGCTCGCCAAATTTCGTTCTTCTAGGTTAAACCGTTCGTTGGCAGTAACCGGTTTCATTTTGAGGTTTCACTCTGTTTTCTCCTATAGGGATACATATATTTGGAACTCTAAATCAAACACGGTTTGTGCTAGCTCTTTGAAACTTGACACAATAAAGCAGTTTCAAGTTCTATCTCTATGGTTTGTTTGCTGTTGATGTAGCCCTAAGCAGAGACTGGCGAGAATCACTTTCATGGAAAGGGCCTGCCAAGCTTCCAAAAAACTACGAGTTCCCCGAAATCTCAGCACACCCTTTTTCACCCAATCTTGATGAAACTTTCAGGTAATGATCAGTAAACCAATCCCACTTGGCTCGCCAAATTTTGTTCTTCTAGGTTAAACCGTTCGTTGGCAGTAACCGGATTCATTTTGAGGTTTCACTCTGTTTTCTCCTATAGGGATACATGTATTTGGAACTCTAAATCAAACACGGTTTGTGCTAGCTCTTTGAAACTTGACACAATAAAGCAGTTTCAAGTTCTATCTCTATGGTTTGTTTGCTGTTGATGTAGCCGTAAGCAGAGACTGGCGAGAATCACTTTCATGGAAAGGGCCTGCCAAGCTTCAAAAAAACTACCAGTTGCCAGAAATCTCAGCACACACTTTTTCAACCAATCTTGATGAAACTTTCAGGTAATGATCAGTACACCAATCCCACTTGGCTCGCCAAATTTCGTTCTTCTAGGTTAAACCGTTCGTTGGCAGTAACCGGTTTCATTTTGAGGTTTCACTCTGTTTTCTCCTATAGGGATACATGTATTTGGAACTCTAAATCAAACACGGTTTGTGATAGCTCTTTGAAACTTGACACAATAAAGCAGTTTCAAGTTCTATCTCTATGGTTTGTTTGCTGTTGATGTAGCCCTAAGCAGAGACTGGCGAGAATCACTTTCATCGAAAGGGCCTGCCAAGCTTTTAAAAAACTACGAGTTGCCAGAAATCTCAGCAAACACTTTTTCAACCAATCTTGATGAAACTTTCAGGTAATGATCAGTACACCAATCCCACTTGTCTCGCCAAATTTCGTTCTTCTAGGTTAAACTGTTCGTTGGCAGTAACCGGTTTCATTTTGAGGTTTCACTCTGTTTTCTCCTATAGGGATACATGTATTTGGAACTCCAAATCAAACACGGTTTGTGCTAGCTCTTTGAAACTTGACACAATAAAGCAGTTTCAAGTTCTATCTCTATGGTTTGTTTGCTGTTGATGTAGCCCTAAGCAGAGACTGGCGAGAATCACTTTCATCAAAGGGCCTGCCAAGCTTCCAAAAAACTACGAGTTGCCCGAAATCTCAGCAAACACTTTTTCATGCAATCTTGATGAAACTTTCAGGTAATGATCAGTACACCAATCCCACTTGGCTCGCCAAATTTCGTTCTTCTAGGTTAAACCGTTCGTTGGCAGTAACCGGTTTCATTTTGAGGTTTCACTCTGTTTTCTCCTATAGGGATGCATGTATTTGGAACTCTAAATCAAACACGTTTTGTGCTAGCTCTTTGAAACTTGACACAATAAAGCAGTTTCAAGTTCTATCTCTATGGTTTGTTTGCTGTTGATGTAGCCCTAAGCAGAGACTGGCGAGAATCACTTTCATGGAAAGGGCCTGCCAAGCTTCCAAAAAACTACGAGTTGCCTGAAATCTCAGCAAACACTTTTTCACCCAATCTTGATGATACTTTCAGGTAGTGATCAGTACACCAATCCCACTTGGCTCGCCAAATTTCGTTCTTCTAGGTTAAACCGTTCGTTGGCAGTAACCGGTTTCATTTTGTGGTTTCACTCTGTTTTCTCCTGTAGGGATACATATATTTGGAACTCTAAATCAAACACGGTTTTTCTTAGCTCTTTGAAACTTGACACAATAAAGCAGTTTCAAGTTCTATCACTATGGTTTGTTTGCTGTTGATGTAGCCCTAAGCAGAGACTGGCGAGAATCACTTTCATGGAAAGGGCCTGCCAAGCTTCCAAAAAACTACGAGTTGCCTGAAATCTCAGCACACACTTTTTCACCCAATCTTGATGAAACTTTCAGGTAATGATCAGTACACCAATCCCACTTGGCTCGCCAAATTTCGTTCTTCTAGGTTAAACCGTTCGTTGGCAGTAACCGGTTTCATTTTGAGGTTTCACTCTGTTTTCTCCTATAGGGATACATGTATTTGGAACTCTAAATCAAACACGGTTTGTGCTAGCTCTTTGAAACTTGACACAATAAAGCAGTTTCAAGTTCTATCTCTATGGTTTGTTTACTGTTGATGTAGCCCTAAGCAGAGACTGGCGAGAATCACTTTCATGGAAAGGGCCTGCCAAGCTTCCAAAAAACTACGAGTTTCCTGAAATCTCAGCACACACTTTTTCACCCAATCTTGATGAAACTTTCAGGTAATGATCAGTACACCAATCCCACTTGGCTTGCCAAATTTCGTACTTCTAGGTTAAACCGTTCGTTGGTAGTAACCGGTTTCATTTTGAGGTTTCACTCTGTTTTCTCCTATAGGGATACATGTATTTGGAACTCTAAATCAAACACGGTTTGTGCTAGCTCTTTGAAACTTGACACAATAAAGCAGTTTCAAGTTCTATCTCTATAGTTTGTTTGCTGTTGATGTAGCCCTAAGCAGAGACTGGCGAGAATCACTTTCATCGAAAGGGCCTGCCAAGCTTCCAAAAAACTACGAGTTGCCTGAAATCTCGGCACACCCTTTTTCACCCAATCTTGATGAAACGTTCAGGTAATGATCAGTACACCAATCCCACTTGGCTCGCCAAATTTCGTTCTTCTAGGTTAAACCGTTCGTTGGCAGTAACCGGTTTCATTTTGAGGTTTCACTCTGTTTTCTCTCATAGGGATACATGTATTTGGAACTCTAAATCAAACACAGTTTGTGCTAGCTCTTTGAAACTTGACACAATAAAGCAGTTTCACGTTCTATCTCTATGGTTTGTTTGCTGTTGATGTAGCCCTAAGCAGAGACTGGCGAGAATCACTTTCATGGAAAGGGCCTGCCAAGCTTCCAAAAAACTACGAGTTTCCCGAAATCTCAGCAAACACTTTTTCACCCAATCTTGATGAAACTTTCAGGTAATGATCAGGACACCAATCCCACTTGGCTCGCGAAATTTCGTTCTTCTAGGTTAAACCGTTCGTTGGCAGTAACCGGTTTCATTTTGAGGTTTCACTCTGTTTTCTCCTATAGAAATACATGTATTTGGAACTCTAAATCAAACACGGTTTGTGCTAGCTCTTTGAAACTTGACACAATAAAGCAGTTTCAAGTTCTATCTCTATGGTTTGTTTGCTGTTGATGTAGCCCTAAGCAGAGACTGGCGAGAATCACTTTCATGGAAAGGGCCTGCCAAGCTTCCAAAAAACTACGAGTTCCCCGAAATCTCAGCACACCCTTTTTCACCCAATCTTGATGAAACTTTCAGGTAATGATCAGTAAACCAATCCCACTTGGCTCGCCAAATTTTGTTCTTCTAGGTTAAACCGTTCGTTGGCAGTAACCGGATTCATTTTGAGGTTTCACTCTGTTTTCTCCTATAGGGATACATGTATTTGGAACTCTAAATCAAACACGGTTTGTGCTAGCTCTTTGAAACTTGACACAATAAAGCAGTTTCAAGTTCTATCTCTATGGTTTGTTTGCTGTTGATGTAGCCGTAAGCAGAGACTGGCGAGAATCACTTTCATGGAAAGGGCCTGCCAAGCTTCAAAAAAACTACCAGTTGCCAGAAATCTCAGCACACACTTTTTCAACCAATCTTGATGAAACTTTCAGGTAATGATCAGTACACCAATCCCACTTGGCTCGCCAAATTTCGTTCTTCTAGGTTAAACCGTTCGTTGGCAGTAACCGGTTTCATTTTGAGGTTTCACTCTGTTTTCTCCTATAGGGATACATGTATTTGGAACTCTAAATCAAACACGGTTTGTGATAGCTCTTTGAAACATGACACAATAAAGCAGTTTCAAGTTCTATCTCTATGGTTTGTTTGCTGTTGATGTAGCCCTAAGCAGAGACTGGCGAGAATCACTTTCATGGAAAGGGCCTGCCAAGCTTTTAAAAAACTACGAGTTGCCCGAAATCTCAGCAAACACTTTTTCACCCAATCTTGATGAAACTTTCAGGTAATGATCACTACACCAATCCCACTTGTCTCGCCAAATTTCGTTCTTCTAGGTTAAACCGTTCGTTGGCAGTAACCGGTTTCATTTTGAGGTTTCATTCTGTTTTCTCCTATAGGGATACATGTATTTGGAACTCCAAATCAAACACGGTTTGTGCTAGCTCTTTGAAACTTGACACAATAAAGCAGTTTCAAGTTCTATCTCTATGGTTTGTTTGCTGTTGATGTAGCCCTAAGCAGAGACTGGGGAGAATCACTTTCATGGAAAGGGCCTGCCAAGCTTCCAAAAAACTACGAGTTGCCCGAAATCTCAGCAAACACTTTTTCATGCAATCTTGATGAAACTTTCAGGTAATGATCAGTACACCAATCCCACTTGGCTCGCCAAATTTCGTTCTTCTAGGTTAAACCGTTCGTTGGCAGTAACCGGTTTCATTTTGAGGTTTCACTCTGTTTTCTCCTATAGGGATACATGTATTTGGAACTCTAAATCAAACACCGTTTGTGCTAGCTCTTTGAAACTTGACACAATAAAGCAGTTTCAAGTTCTATCTCTATGGTTTGTTTGCTGTTGATGTAGCCCTAAGCAGAGACTGGCGAGAATCACTTTCATGGAAAGGGCCTGCCAAGCTTCCAAAAAACTACGAGTTGCCCGAAATCTCAGCACACACTTTTTCACCCAATCTTGTTGAAACTTTCAGGTAATCATCAGTATACCAATCCCACTTGGCTCACCAAATGTCGTTCTTCTAGGTTAAGCCATTCATTGGCAGTTACCGGTTTCATTTTGAGGTTTCACTCTGTTTTCTCCTATAGGGATACATGTATTTGGAACTCTAAATCAAACACGGTTTGTGCTAGCTCTATGAAACTTGACACAATAAAGCAGTTTCAAGTTCTATCTCTATGGTTTGTTTGCTGTTGATGTAGCCCTAAGCAGAGACTGGCGAGAATCACTTTAATGGAAAGGGCCTGCCAAGCTTCCAAAAAACTACGAGTTGCCTGAAATCTCAGCACACCCTTTTTCACCCAATCTTGATGAAACTTTCAGGTAATGATCAGTACACCAATCCCACTTGTCTCGCCGAATTTCGTTCTTCTAGGTTAAACTGTTCGTTGGCAGTAACCGGTTTCATTTTGAGGTTTCACTCTGTTTTCTCCTATAGGGATACATGTATTTGGAACTCCAAATCAAACACGGTTTGTGCTAGCTCTTTGAAACTTGACACAATAAAGCAGTTTCAAGTTCTATCTCTATGGTTTGTTTGCTGTTGATGTAGCCCTAAGCAGAGACTGGCGAGAATCACTTTCATCGAAAGGGCCTGCCAAGCTTCCAAAAAACTACGAGTTGCCCGAAATCTCAGCAAACACTTTTTCATGCAATCTTGATGAAACTTTCAGGTAATGATCAGTACACCAATCCCACTTGGCTCGCCAAATTTCGTTCTTCTAGGTTAAACCGTTCGTTGGCAGTAACCGGTTTCATTTTGAGGTTTCACTCTGTTTTCTCCTATAGGGATACATATATTTGGAACTCTAAATCAAACACGGTTTTTGCTAGCTCTTTGAAACTTGACACAATAAAGCAGTTTCAAGTTCTATCACTATGGTTTGTTTGCTGTTGATGTAGCCCTAAGCAGAGACTGGCGAGAATCACTTTCATGGAAAGGGCCTGCCAAGCTTCCAAAAAACTACGAGTTGCCTGAAATCTCAGCACACACTTTTTCACCCAATCTTGATGAAACTTTCAGGTAATGATCAGTACACCAATCCCACTTGGCTCGCCAAATTTCGTTCTTCTAGGTTAAACCGTTCGTTGGCAGTAACCGGTTTCATTTTGAGGTTTCACTCTGTTTTCTCCTATAGGGATACATGTATTTGGAACTCTAAATCAAACACGGTTTGTGCTAGCTCTTTGAAACTTGACACAATAAAGCAGTTTCAAGTTCTATCTCTATGGTTTGTTTACTGTTGATGTAGCCCTAAGCAGAGACTGGCGAGAATCACTTTCATGGAAAGGGCCTGCCAAGCTTCCAAAAAACTACGAGTTTCCTGAAATCTCAGCACACACTTTTTCACCCAATCTTGATGAAACTTTCAGGTAATGATCAGTACACCAATCCCACTTGGCTTGCCAAATTTCGTACTTCTAGGTTAAACCGTTCGTTGGCAGTAACCGGTTTCATTTTGAGGTTTCACTCTGTTTTCTCCTATAGGGATACATGTATTTGGAACTCTAAATCAAACACGGTTTGTGCTAGCTCTTTGAAACTTGACACAATAAAGCAGTTTCAAGTTCTGTCTCTATAGTTTGTTTGCTGTTGATGTAGCCCTAAGCAGAGACTGGCGAGAATCACTTTCATCGAAAGGGCCTGCCAAGCTTCCAAAAAACTACGAGTTGCCTGAAATCTCGGCACACCCTTTTTCACCCAATCTTGATGAAACGTTCAGGTAATGATCAGTACACCAATCCCACTTGGCTCGCCAAATTTCGTTCTTCTAGGTTAAACCGTTCGTTGGCAGTAACCGGTTTCATTTTGAGGTTTCACTCTGTTTTCTCTCATAGGGATACATGTATTTGGAACTCTAAATCAAACACAGTTTGTGCTAGCTCTTTGAAACTTGACACAATAAAGCAGTTTCACGTTCTATCTCTATGGTTTGTTTGCTGTTGATGTAGCCCTAAGCAGAGACTGGCGAGAATCACTTTCATGGAAAGGGCCTGCCAAGCTTCCAAAAAACTACGAGTTTCCCGAAATCTCAGCAAACACTTTTTCACCCAATCTTGATGAAACTTTCAGGTAATGATCAGGACACCAATCCCACTTGGCTCGCGAAATTTCGTTCTTCTAGGTTAAACCGTTCGTTGGCAGTAACCGGTTTCATTTTGAGGTTTCACTCTGTTTTCTCCTATAGAAATACATGTATTTGGAACTCTAAATCAAACACGGTTTGTGCTAGCTCTTTGAAACTTGACACAATAAAGCAGTTTCAAGTTCTATCTCTATGGTTTGTTTGCTGTTGATGTAGCCCTAAGCAGAGACTGGCGAGAATCACTTTCATGGAAAGGGCCTGCCAAGCTTCCAAAAAACTACGAGTTCCCCGAAATCTCAGCACACCCTTTTTCACCCAATCTTGATGAAACTTTCAGGTAATGATCAGTAAACCAATCCCACTTGGCTCGCCAAATTTTGTTCTTCTAGGTTAAACCGTTCGTTGGCAGTAACCGGATTCATTTTGAGGTTTCACTCTGTTTTCTCCTATAGGGATACATGTATTTGGAACTCTAAATCAAACACGGTTTGTGCTAGCTCTTTGAAACTTGACACAATAAAGCAGTTTCAAGTTCTATCTCTATGGTTTGTTTGCTGTTGATGTAGCCGTAAGCAGAGACTGGCGAGAATCACTTTCATGGAAAGGGCCTGCCAAGCTTCAAAAAAACTACCAGTTGCCAGAAATCTCAGCACACACTTTTTCAACCAATCTTGATGAAACTTTCAGGTAATGATCAGTACACCAATCCCACTTGGCTCGCCAAATTTCGTTCTTCTAGGTTAAACCGTTCGTTGGCAGTAACCGGTTTCATTTTGAGGTTTCACTCTGTTTTCTCCTATAGGGATACATGTATTTGGAACTCTAAATCAAACACGGTTTGTGATAGCTCTTTGAAACATGACACAATAAAGCAGTTTCAAGTTCTATCTCTATGGTTTGTTTGCTGTTGATGTAGCCCTAAGCAGAGACTGGCGAGAATCACTTTCATGGAAAGGGCCTGCCAAGCTTTTAAAAAACTACGAGTTGCCCGAAATCTCAGCAAACACTTTTTCACCCAATCTTGATGAAACGTTCAGGTAATGATCAGTACACCAATCCCACTTGGCTCGCCAAATTTCGTTCTTCTAGGTTAAACCGTTCGTTGGCAGTAACCGGTTTCATTTTGAGGTTTCACTCTGTTTTCTCTCATAGGGATACATGTATTTGGAACTCTAAATCAAACACAGTTTGTGCTAGCTCTTTGAAACTTGACACAATAAAGCAGTTTCACGTTCTATCTCTATGGTTTGTTTGCTGTTGATGTAGCCCTAAGCAGAGACTGGCGAGAATCACTTTCATGGAAAGGGCCTGCCAAGCTTCCAAAAAACTACGAGTTTCCCGAAATCTCAGCAAACACTTTTTCACCCAATCTTGATGAAACTTTCAGGTAATGATCAGGACACCAATCCCACTTGGCTCGCGAAATTTCGTTCTTCTAGGTTAAACCGTTCGTTGGCAGTAACCGGTTTCATTTTGAGGTTTCACTCTGTTTTCTCCTATAGAAATACATGTATTTGGAACTCTAAATCAAACACGGTTTGTGCTAGCTCTTTGAAACTTGACACAATAAAGCAGTTTCAAGTTCTATCTCTATGGTTTGTTTGCTGTTGATGTAGCCCTAAGCAGAGACTGGCGAGAATCACTTTCATGGAAAGGGCCTGCCAAGCTTCCAAAAAACTACGAGTTCCCCGAAATCTCAGCACACCCTTTTTCACCCAATCTTGATGAAACTTTCAGGTAATGATCAGTAAACCAATCCCACTTGGCTCGCCAAATTTTGTTCTTCTAGGTTAAACCGTTCGTTGGCAGTAACCGGATTCATTTTGAGGTTTCACTCTGTTTTCTCCTATAGGGATACATGTATTTGGAACTCTAAATCAAACACGGTTTGTGCTAGCTCTTTGAAACTTGACACAATAAAGCAGTTTCAAGTTCTATCTCTATGGTTTGTTTGCTGTTGATGTAGCCGTAAGCAGAGACTGGCGAGAATCACTTTCATGGAAAGGGCCTGCCAAGCTTCAAAAAAACTACCAGTTGCCAGAAATCTCAGCACACACTTTTTCAACCAATCTTGATGAAACTTTCAGGTAATGATCAGTACACCAATCCCACTTGGCTCGCCAAATTTCGTTCTTCTAGGTTAAACCGTTCGTTGGCAGTAACCGGTTTCATTTTGAGGTTTCACTCTGTTTTCTCCTATAGGGATACATGTATTTGGAACTCTAAATCAAACACGGTTTGTGATAGCTCTTTGAAACATGACACAATAAAGCAGTTTCAAGTTCTATCTCTATGGTTTGTTTGCTGTTGATGTAGCCCTAAGCAGAGACTGGCGAGAATCACTTTCATGGAAAGGGCCTGCCAAGCTTTTAAAAAACTACGAGTTGCCCGAAATCTCAGCAAACACTTTTTCACCCAATCTTGATGAAACTTTCAGGTAATGATCACTACACCAATCCCACTTGTCTCGCCAAATTTCGTTCTTCTAGGTTAAACCGTTCGTTGGCAGTAACCGGTTTCATTTTGAGGTTTCACTCTGTTTTCTCCTATAGGGATACATGTATTTGGAACTCCAAATCAAACACGGTTTGTGCTAGCTCTTTGAAACTTGACACAATAAAGCAGTTTCAAGTTCTATCTCTATGGTTTGTTTGCTGTTGATGTAGCCCTAAGCAGAGACTGGCGAGAATCACTTTCATCGAAAGGGCCTGCCAAGCTTCCAAAAAACTACGAGTTGCCCGAAATCTCAGCAAACACTTTTTCATGCAATCTTGATGAAACTTTCAGGTAATGATCAGTACACCAATCCCACTTGGCTCGCCAAATTTCGTTCTTCTAGGTTAAACCGTTCGTTGGCAGTAACCGGTTTCATTTTGAGGTTTCACTCTGTTTTCTCCTATAGGGATACATGTATTTGGAACTCTAAATCAAACACCGTTTGTGCTAGCTCTTTGAAACTTGACACAATAAAGCAGTTTCAAGTTCTATCTCTATGGTTTGTTTGCTGTTGATGTAGCCCTAAGCAGAGACTGGCGAGAATCACTTTCATGGAAAGGGCCTGCCAAGCTTCCAAAAAACTACGAGTTGCCCGAAATCTCAGCACACACTTTTTCACCCAATCTTGTTGAAACTTTCAGGTAATCATCAGTATACCAATCCCACTTGGCTCGCCAAATGTCGTTCTTCTAGGTTAAGCCATTCATTGGCAGTTACCGGTTTCATTTTGAGGTTTCACTCTGTTTTCTCCTATAGGGATACATGTATTTGGAACTCTAAATCAAACACGGTTTGTGCTAGCTCTATGAAACTTGACACAATAAAGCAGTTTCAAGTTCTATCTCTATGGTTTGTTTGCTGTTGATGTAGCCCTAAGCAGAGACTGGCGAGAATCACTTTAATGGAAAGGGCCTGCCAAGCTTCCAAAAAACTACGAGTTGCCTGAAATCTCAGCACACCCTTTTTCACCCAATCTTGATGAAACTTTCAGGTAATGATAAGTACACCATTCCCACTTGGCTCGCCAAATTTCATTCTTCTAGGTTAAACCGTTCGTTGGCAGTAACCGGTTTCATTTTGAAATTTCACTCTGTTTTCTCCTATAGGGATACATGTATTTGGAACTCTAAATCAAACACGGTTTGTGCTAGCTTATTGAAACTTGACACAATAAAGCAGTTTCAAGTTCTATCTCTATGGTTTGTTTGCTGTTGATGTAGCCCTAAGCAGAGACTGGCGAGAATCACTTTCATGGAAAGGGCCTGCCAAGCTTTTAAAAAACTACGAGTTGCCCGAAATCTCAGCACACCCTTTTTCACCCAATCTTGATGAAACTTTCAGGTAATGATCAGTACACCAATCCCACTTGGCTCGCCAAATTTCGTTCTTCTAGGTTAAACCGTTCGTTGGCAGTAACCGGTGTCATTTTGAGGTTTCACTCTGTTTTCTCCTATAGGGATACATGTATTTGGAACTCTAAATCAAACACGGTTTGTGCTAGCTCTTTGAAACTTGACACAATAAAGCAGTTTCAAGTTCTATCTCTATGGTTTGTTTGCTGTTGATGTAGCCCTAAGCAGAGACTGGCGAGAATCACTTTCATGGAAAGGGCCTGCCAAGCTTCCAAAAAACTACGAGTTGCCTGAAATCTCAGCACACCCTTTTTCACCCAATCTTGATGAAACTTTCAGGTAATGATCAGTACACCAATCCCACTTGGCTCGCCAAATTTTGTTCTTCTAGGTTAAACCGTTCGTTGGCAGTAACCGGTTTCATTTTGAGGTTTCACTCTGTTTTCTCCTATAGGGATACATGTATTTGGAACTCTAAATCAAACACGGTTTGTGCTAGCTCTTTGAAACTTGACACAATAAAGCAGTTTCAAGTTCTATCTCTATGGTTTGTTTGCTGTTGATGTAGCCCTAAGCAGAGACTGGCGAGAATCACTTTCATGGAAAGGGCCTGCCAAGCTTCCAAAAAACTACGAGTTGCCTGAAATCTCAGCACACCCTTTTTCACCCAATCTTGATGAAACTTTCAGGTAATGATCAGTACACCAATCCCACTGGGCTCGCCAAATTTCGTTCTTCTAGGTTAAACCGTTCGTTGGCAGTAACCGGTTTCATTTTGAGGTTTCACTCTGTTTTCTCCTATAGGGATACATGTATTTGGAACTCTAAATCAAACACGGTTTGTGATAGCTCTTTGAAACTTGACACAATGAAGCAGTTTCAAGTTCTATCTCTATGGTTTGTTTGCTGTTGATGTAGCCCTAAGCAGAGACTGGCGAGAATCACTTTCATGGAAAGGGCCTGCCAAGCTTTTAAAAAACTACGAGTTGCCCGAAATCTCAGCAAACACTTTTTCACCCAATCTTGATGAAACTTTCAGGTAATGATCACTACACCAATCCCACTTGTCTCGCCAAATTTCGTTCTTCTAGGTTAAACCGTTCGTTGGCAGTAACCGGTTTCATTTTGAGGTTTCACTCTGTTTTCTCCTATAGGGATACATGTATTTGGAACTCCAAATCAAACACGGTTTGTGCTAGCTCTTTGAAACTTGACACAATAAAGCAGTTTCCAGTTCTATCTCTATGGTTTGTTTGCTGTTGATGTAGCCCTAAGCAGAGACTGGCGAGAATCACTTTCATCGAAAGGGCCTGCCAAGCTTCCAAAAAACTACGAGTTGCCCGAAATCTCAGCAAACACTTTTTCATGCAATCTTGATGAAACTTTCAGGTAATGATCAGTACACCAATCCCACTTGGCTCGCCAAATTTCGTTCTTCTAGGTTAAACCGTTCCTTGGCAGTAACCGGTTTCATTTTGAGGTTTCACTCTGTTTTCTCCTATAGGGATACATGTATTTGGAACTCTAAATCAAACACCGTTTGTGCTAGCTCTTTGAAACTTGACACAATAAAGCAGTTTCAAGTTCTATCTCTATGGTTTGTTTGCTGTTGATGTAGCCCTAAACAGAGACTGGCGAGAATTACTTTCATGGAAAGGGCCTGCCAAGCTTCCAAAAAAGTACAAGTTGCCTGAAATCTCAGCACACCCTTTTTCACATAATCTTGATGAAACTTTCAGGTAATGATCAGTACACCAATCCCACTTGGCTCGCCAAATTTCGTTCTTCTAGGTTAAACCGTTTGTTGGCAGTAACCGGTTTCATTTTGAGGTTTCACTCTGTTTTCTCCTATAGGGATACATGTATTTGGAACTCTAAATCAAACACGGTTTGTGCTAGCTCTTTGAAACTTGACACAATAAAGCAGTTTCAAGTTCTATCTCTATGGTTTGTTTACTGTTGATGTAGCCCTCAACAGAGACTGGCGAGAATTACTTTCATGGAAAGGGCCTGCCAAGCTTCCAAAAAACTACGAGTTGCCTGAAATCTCAGCACACCCTTTTTCACCCAACCTTGATGAAACTTTCAGGTATGATCAGTAAACCAATCCCACTTGGCTTGCCAAATTTCGTTCTTCTAGGTTAAACCGTTTCTTGGCAGTAACCGGTTTCATTTTGAGGTTTCACTCTGTTTTCTTCTTAGGGATACATGTATTTGGAACTCTAAATCAAACACGGTTTGTGCTAGCTCTTTGAAACTTGACACAATAAAGCAGTTTCAAGTTCTATCTCTATGGTTTGTTTGCTGTTGATGTAGCCCTAAGCAGAGACTGGCGAGAATCACTTTCATGGAAAGGGCCTGCCAAGCTTCCAAAAAACTACGAGTTGCCTGAAATCTCAGCACACACTTTTTCACGCAATCTTGATGAAACTTTCAGGTAACGATCAGTACACCAATCCCATTTGGCTCGCCAAATTTCGTTCTTCTAGGTTAAACCGTTCGTTGGCAGTAACCGGTTTCATTTTGAGGTTTCACTCTGTTTTCTCCTATAGGGATACATGTATTTGGAACTCTAAATCAAACACGGTTTGTGCTAGCTCTTTGAAACTTGACACAATAAAGCAGTTTCAAGTTCTATCTCTATGGTTTGTTTGCTGTTGATGTAGCCCTAAGCAGAGACTGGCGAGAATCACTTTCATGGAAAGGGCCTGCCAAGCTTCCAAAAAACTACGAGTTGCCCGAAATCTCAGCACACACTTTTTCACCCAATCTTGTTGAAACTTTCAGGTAATCATCAGTACACCAATCCCACTTGGCTCGCCAAATGTCGTTCTTCTAGGTTAAGCCATTCATTGGCAGTTACCGGTTTCATTTTGAGGTTTCACTCTGTTTTCTCCTATAGGGATACATGTATTTGGAACTCTAAATCAAACACGGTTTGTGCTAGCTCTATGAAACTTGACACAATAAAGCAGTTTCAAGTTCTATCTCTATGGTTTGTTTGCTGTTGATGTAGCCCTAAGCAGAGACTGGCGAGAATCACTTTAATGGAAAGGGCCTGCCAAGCTTTCAAAAAACTACGAGTTGCCTGAAATCTCAGCACACCCTTTTTCACCCAATCTTGATGAAACTTTCAGGTAATGATCAGTACACCATTCCCACTTGGCTCGCCAAATTTCATTCTTCTAGGTTAAACCGTTCGTTGGCAGTAACCGGTTTCATTTTGAAATTTCACTCTGTTTTCTCCTATAGGGATACATGTATTTGGAACTCTAAATCAAACACGGTTTGTGCTAGCTTATTGAAACTTGACACAATAAAGCAGTTTCAAGTTCTATCTCTATGGTTTGTTTGCTGTTGATGTAGCCCTAAGCAGAGACTGGCGAGAATCACTTTCATGGAAAGGGCCTGCCAAGCTTTTAAAAAACTACGAGTTGCCCGAAATCTCAGCACACCCTTTTTCACCCAATCTTGATGAAACTTTCAGGTAATGATCAGTACACCAATCCCACTTGGCTCGCCAAATTTCGTTCTTCTAGGTTAAACCGTTCGTTGGCAGTAACCGGTTTCATTTTGAGGTTTCACTCTGTTTCCTCCTATAGGGATACATGTATTTGGAACTCTAAATCAAATACGGTTTGTGCTAGCTGTTTGAAATTTGACACAATAAAGCAGTTTCAAGTTCTATCTCTATGGTTTGTTTGCTGTTGATGTATCCCTAAGCAGAGACTGGCGAGAATCACTTTCATGGAAAGGGCCTGCCAAGCTTCCAAAAAACTACGAGTTGCCTGAAATCTCAGCACACCCTTTTTTACCCAATGTTGATGAAACTTTCAGGTAATGATCAGTACACCAATCCCACTTGGCTCGCCAAATGTCGTTCTTCTAGGTTAAGCCATTCATTGGCAGTTACTGGTTTCATTTTGAGGTTTCACTGTGTTTTCTCCTATAGGGATACATGTATTTGGAACTCTAAATCAAACACGGTTTGTGCTAGCTCTTTGAAACTTGACACAATAAAGCATTTTCAAGTTCTTTCTCTATGGTTTGTTTGCTGTTGATGTAGCCCTAAGCAGAGACTGGCGAGAATCACTTTCATGGAAAGGGCCTGACAAGCTTCCAAAAAACTACGAGTGACCCGAAATCTCAGCAAACACTTTTTCACCCAATCTTGATGAAACTTTCAGGTAATGATCAGTACACCAATCCCACTTGGCTCGCCAAATTTCGTTCTTCTAGGTTAAACCGTTCGTTGGCAGTAACCGGTTTCATTTTGAGGTTTCACTCTGTTTTCTCCTATAGGGATACATGTATTTGGAACTCTAAATCAAACACGGTTTGTGCTAGCTCTTTGAAACTTGACACAATAAAGCAGTTTCAAGTTCTATCTCTATGGTTTGATTGCTGTTGATGTAGCCCTAAGCAGAGACTGGCGAGAATCACTTTCATGGAAAGGGCCTGCCAAGCTTCCAAAAAACTACGAGTTGCCTGAAATCTCAGCACACCCTTTTTCACCCAATCTTGATGAAACTTTCAGGTAATGATCAGTACACCAATCCCACTTGGCTCGCCAAATTTCGTTCTTCTAGGTTAAATCGGTCGTTGGCAGTAACCGGTTTCATTTTGAGGTTTCACTCTGTTTTCTCCTATAGGGATACATGTATTTGGAAATCTAAATCAAACACGGTTTGTGCTAGCTCTTTGAAACTTGACACAATAAAGCAGTTTCAAGTTCTATCTCTATGGTTTGTTTGCTGTTGATGTAGCCCTAAGCAGAGACTGGCGAGAATCACTTTCATGGAAAGGGCCTGCCAAGCTTCCAAAAAAAAAGGAGTTGCCTGAAATCTCAGCACACCCTTTTTCACCCAATCTTGATGAGACTTTCAGGTAATGATCAGTACACCAATCCCACTTGGCTCGCCAAATTTCGTTCTTCTAGGTTAAATCGCTCGTTGGCAGTAACCGGTTTAATTTTGAGGTTTCACTCTGTTTTCTCCTATAGGGATACATGTATTTGAAAATCTAAATCAAAACACGGTTGTGCTAGCTCTTTGAAACTTGACACAATAAAGCAGTTTCAAGTTCTATCTCTATGGTTTGTTTCTGTTGATGTAGCCCTAAGCAGAGACTGGCGAGAATTCACTTTCATGGAAAGGGCCTGCCAAGCTTCCAAAAAACTACGAGTTGCCCGAATCTCAGCACACACTTTTTCACCCAGATTGATGAAACTTTCAGGTATGATCAGTACGCCAATCCCACTTGGCTCGCCAAATTTCGTTCTTCTAGGTTAATCCGGTCATTGGCAGTAACCGGTTTCATTTTGAGGTTTCACTCTGTTTTCTCCTATAGGGATACATGTATTTGGAAATCTAAATCAAACACGGTTTGTGCTAGCTCTTTGAAACTTGACACAATAAAGCAGTTTCAAGTTCTATCTCTATGGTTTGTTTGCTGTTGATGTAGCCCTAAGCAGAGACTGGCGAGAATCACTTTCATGAAAAGGGCCTGCCAAGCTTCCAAAAACTACGAGTTGCCCGAAATCTCAGCACACCCTTTTTCACCCAATCTTGATGAAACTTTCAGGTAATGATCAGTACACCAATCCCACTTGGCTCGCCAAATTTCGTTCTTCTAGGTTAAACCGTTCGTTGGCAGTAACCGGTTTCATTTTGAGGTTTCACTCTGTTTTCTCCTATAGGGATACATGTATTTGGAACTCTAAATCAAACACGGTTTGTGCTAGCTCTTTGAAACTTGACACAATAAAGCAGTTTCAAGTTCTATCTCTATGGTTTGTTTGCTGTTGATGTGGGCCTAAGCAGAGACTGGCGAGAATCACTTTCATGGAAAGGGCCTGCCAAGCTTCCAAAAAACTACGAGTTGCCTGAAATCTCAGCACACCTTTTTCACCCCAATCTTGATGAAACTTTCAGGTAATGATCAGTAAACCAATCCCACTTGGCTCACCAAATTTTGTTCTTCTAGGTTAAACCGTTCATTGGCAGTACCCGTTTTCATTTTGAGGTTTCACTCTGTTTTCTCCTATAAGGATACATGTATTTGGAACTCTAAATCAAACACGGTTTTGTGCTAGCTCTTTGAAACTTGACACAATAAAGCAGTTTCAAGTTCTATCTCTATGGTTTGTTTTCTGTTGATGTAGCCCTAAGAGAGACTGGCGAGAATCACTTTCATGGAAAGGGCCTGCCAAGCTTCCAAAAAACTACGAGTTCCCCGAAATCTCAGCAAACACTTTTTCACCCAATCTTGATGAAACTTTCAGGTAATGATCAGTACACCAATCCCACTTGGCTCGCCAAATTTCGTTCTTCTAGGTTAAACCGTTCGTTGGCAGTAACCGGTTTCATTTTTGAGGTTTCACTCTGTTTTCTCCTATAGGGATACATGTATTTGGAACTCTAAATCAAACACGGTTTGTGCTAGCTCTTTGAAACTTGACACAGTAAAGCAGTCTCAAGTTCTATCTCTATGGTTTGTTTGCTGTTGATGTAGCCCTAAGCAGAGACTGGCGAGAATCACTTTCATGGAAAGGGCCTGCCAAGCTTCCAAAAAACTACGAGTTGCCCGAAATCTCAGCACACACTTTTTGACCCAATCTTGATGAAACTTTCAGGTAATGATCAGTACACCAATCCCACTTGGCTCGCCAAATTTCGTTCTTCTAGGTTAAACCATTCGTTGGCAGTAACCCGGTTCATTTTGAGGTTTCACTCTGTTTCCTCCTATGGGATACATGTATTTGGAACTCTAAATCAAACACGGTTTGTGCTAGCTGTTTGAAATTTGACACAATAAAGCAGTTTCAAGTTCTATCTCTATGGTTTGTTTGCTGTAGATGTATCCCTAAGCAGAGACTGGCAGAATCACTTTCATGGAAAGGGCCTGCCAAGCTTCCAAAAAACTACGAGTTGCCTGAAATCTCAGCACACCCTTTTTTACCCAATGTTGATGAAACTTTCAGGGTAATGATCAGTACACCAATCCCACTTGGCTCGCCAAATGTCGTTCTTCTAGGTTAAGCCATTCATTGGCAGTTACCGGTTCATTTTGAGGTTTCACTCTGTTTTCTCCTATAGGGATACATGTATTTGGAACTCTAAATCAAACACGGTTTGTGCTAGCTCTTTGAAACTTGACAGAATAAAGCAGTTTCAAGTTCTATCTCTATGGTTTGTTTGCTGTTGATGGTAGCCCTAAGCAGAGACTCGCGAGAATCACTTTCATGGAAAGGGCCTGCCAAGCTTCCAAAAAACTACGAGTTGCCCGAAATCTCAGCAAACACTTTTTCACCCAATCTTGATGAAACTTTCAGGTAATGATCAGTACACCAATCCCACTTGGCTCGCCAAATTTCGTTCTTCTAGGTTAAACCGTTCGTTGGCAGTAACCGGTTTCATTTTGAGGTTTCACTCTGTTTTCTCCTATAGGGATACATGTATTTAGGAACTCTAAATCAAACACGGTTTGTGCTAGCTCTTTGAAACTTGACACAATAAAGCAGTTTCAAGTTCTATCTCTATGGTTTGTTTGCTGTTGATGTAGCCCTAAGCAGAGACTGGCGAGAATCACTTTCATGGAAAGGGCCTGCCAAGCTTCCAAAAAACTACGAGTTGCCTGAAATCTCAGCACACCCTTTTTCACCCAATCTTGATGAAACTTTCAGGTAATGATCAGTACACCAATCCCACTTGGCTCGCCAAATTTCGTTCTTCTAGGTTAAATCGGTCGTTGGCAGTAACCGGTTTCATTTTGAGGTTTCACTCTGTTTTCTCCTATAGGGATACATGTATTTGGAAATCTAAATCAAACACGGTTTGTGCTAGCTCTTTGAAACTTGACATAATAAAGCAGTTTCAAGTTCTCTCTCTATGGTTTGTTTGCTGTTGATGTAGCCCTAAGCAGAGAATGGCGAGAATCACTTTCATGGAAAGGGCCTGCCAAGCTTCCAAAAAACTACGAGTTGCCTGAAATCTCAGCACACACTTTTTCACCCAATCTTGATGAAACTTTCAGGTAATGATCAGTACACCAATCCCACTTGGCTCGCCAAATTTCGTTCTTCTAGGTTAATCCGTTCATTGGCAGTACCCGTTTTCATTTTGAGGTTTCACTCTGTTTTCTCCTATAGGGATACATGTATTTGGAACTCTAAATCAAACACGGTTTGTGCTAGCTCTTTGAAACTTGACACAATAAAGCAGTTTCAAGTTCTATCTCTATGGTTTGTTTGCTGTTGATATAGCCCTAAGCAGAGACTGGCGAGAATCACTTTCATGGAAAGGGCCTGCCAAGCTTCCAAAAAACTACGAGTTCCCCGAAATCTCAGCACACCCTTTTTCACCCAATCTTGATGAAACTTTCAGGTAATGATCAGTACACCAATCCCACTTGGCTCGCCAAATTTCGTTCTTCTAGGTTAAACCGTTCGTTGGCAGTAACCGGTTTCATTTTGAGGTTTCACTCTGTTTTCTCCTATAGGGATACATGTATTTGGAACTCTAAATCAAACACGGTTTGTGCTAGCTGTTTGAAACTTGACACAATAAAGCAGTTTCAAGTTCTATCTCTATGGTTTGTTTGCTGTTGATGTAGCCCTAAGCAGAGACTGGCGAGAATCACTTTCATCGAAAGGGCCTGCCAAGCTTCCAAAAAACTACGAGTTTCCTGAAATCTCAGCACACACTTTTTCACCCAATCTTGATGAAACATTCAGGTAATGATCAGTACACCAATCCCACTTGGCTAGCCAAATTTCGTTCTTCTAGGTTAAACCGTTCGTTGGCAGTAACCGGTTTCATTTTGAGGTTTCACTCTGTTTTGTCCTATAGGGATACATGTATTTGGAACTCTAAATCAAACACGGTTTGTGCTAGCTCTTTGAAACTTGACACAATAAAGCAGTTTCAAGTTCTATCTCTATGGTTTGGTTGCTGTTGATGTAGCCCTAAGCAGAGACTGGCGAGAATCACTTTCATGGAAAGGGCCTGCCAAGCTTCCAAAAAACTACGAGTTGCCTGAAATCTCAGCACACCCTTTTTCACCCAATCTTGATGAAACTTTCAGGTAATGATCAGTACACCAATCCCACTTGGCTCGCCAAATTTCGTTCTTCTAGGTTAAACCGTTCGTTGGCAGTAACCGGTTTCATTTTGAGGTTTCACTCTGTTTTCTCCTATAGGGATACATGTATTTGGAACTCTAAATCAAACACCGTTTGTGCTAGCTCTTTGAAACTTGACACAATAAAGCAGTTTCAAGTTCTATCTCTATGGTTTGTTTGCTGTTGATGTAGCCCTAAGCAGAGACTGGAGAGAATCACTTTCATGGAAAGGTCCTGCCAAGCTTCCAAAAACTACGAGTTTCCTGAAATCTCAGCACACACTTTTTCACCCAATCTTGATGAAACCTTCAGGTAATGATCAGTACACCAATCCCACTTGGCTCGCCAAATTTCATTCTTCTAAGTTAAACCGTTCGTTGGCAGTAACCGGTTTCATTTTGAGGTTTCACTCTGTTTTCTCCTATATTGATACATGTATTTGGAACTCTAAATCAAACACGGTTTGTGCTAGCTCTTTGGAACTTGACACAATAAAGCAGTTTCAAGTTCTATCTCTATGGTTTGTTTGCTGTTGATGTAGCCCTAAGCAGAGACTGGCGAGAATCACTTTCATGGAAAGGGCCTGCCAAGCTTCCAAAAAACTACGAGTTGCCTGAAATCTCAGCACACACTTTTTCACCCAATCTTGATGAAACTTTCAGGTAATGATCAGTACACCAATCCCACTTGGCTCGCCAAATTTAGTTCTTCTAGGTTAAATCGGTCGTTGGCAGTAACCGGTTTCATTTTGAGGTTTCACTCTGTTTTCTCCTATAGGGATACATGTATTTGAAAATCTAAATCAAACACGGATTGTGCTAGCTCTTTGAAACTTGACACAATAAAGCAGTTTCAAGTTCTCTCTCTATGGTTTGTTTGCTGTTGATGTAGCCCTAAGCAGAGACTGGCGAGAATCACTTTCATGGAAAGGGCCTGCCAAGCTTCCAAAAAACTACGAGTTGCCCGAAATCTCAGCACACACTTTTTCACCCAATCTTGATGAAACTTGCAGGTAATGATCAGTACACCAATCCCACTTGGCTCGCCAAATTTCGTTCTTCTAGTTTAATCCGGTCATTGGCAGTAACCGGTTTCATTTTGAGGTTTCACTCTGTTTTCTCCTATAGGGATACATGTATTTGGAAATCTAAATCAAACACGGTTTGTGCTAGCTCTTTGAAACTTGACACAATAAAGCAGTTTCAAGTTCTATCTCTATGGTTTGTTTGCTGTTGATGTAGCCCTAAGCAGAGACTGGCGAGAATCACTTTCATGGAAAGGGCCTGCCAAGCTTTCAAAAAACTACGAGTTGCCCGAAATCTCAGCACACCCTTTTTCACCCAATCTTGATGAAACTTTCAGGTAATGATCAGTACACCAATCCCACTTGGCTCGCCAAATTTCGTTCTTCTAGGTTAAACCGTTCGTTGGCAGTAACCGGTTTCATTTTGAGGTTTCACTCTGTTTTCTCCTATAGGGATACATGTATTTGGAACTGTAAATCACACACAGTTTGTGCTAGCTTTTTGAAACTTGACACAATAAAGCAGTTTCAAGTTCTATCTCTATGGTTTCTTTGCTGTTGATATAGCCTAAGCAGAGACTGGCGAGAATCACTTTCATGGAAAGGGCCTGCCAAGCTTCCAAAAAACTACGAGTTGCCTGAAATCTCAGCACACCCTTTTTCACCCAATCTGGATGAAACTTTCAGGTAATGATCAGTACACCAATCCCACTTGGCTCGCCAAATTTCGTTCTTCTAGGTTAAATCGGTCGTTGGCAGTAACCGGTTTCATTTTGAGGTTTCACTCTGTTTTCTCCTATAGGGATACATGTATTTGGAAATCTAAATCAAACACGGTTTGTGCTAGCTCTTTGAAACTTGACACAATAAAGCAGTTTCAAGTTCTATCTCTATGGTTTGTTTGCTGTTGATGTAGCCCTAAGCAGAGACTGGCGAGAATCACTTTCATGGAAAGGGACTGCCAAGCTTCCAAAAAACTACGAGTTGCCCGAAATCTCAGCACACACTTTTTCACCCAATCTTGATAAAACTTTCAGGTAATGATTAGTACTCCAATCCCACTTGGCTCGCCAAATTTCGTTCTTCTAGGTTAAACCGTTCGTTGGCAGTAACCGGTTTCATTTTGAGGTTTCACTCTGTTTTCTCCTATAGGGATACATGTATTTGGAACTCTAAATCAAACACGGTTTGTGCTAGCTCTTTGAAACTTGACACAATAAAGCAGTTTCAAGTTCTATCTCTATGCTTTGTTTGCTGTTGATGTAGCCCTAAGCAGAGACTGGCGAGAATCACTTTCATGGAAAGGGCCTGCCAAGCTTCCAAAAAACTACGAGTTGCCTGAAATCTCAGCACACCCTTTTTCACCCAATCTTGATGAAACTTTCAGGTAATGATCAGTACACCAATCCCACTAGGCTCGCCAAATTTCGTTCTTCTAGGTATAACTGTTCCTTGGCTGCAACCGGTTTCATTTTGAGGTTTCACTCTGTTTTCTCCTATAGGGATACATGTATTTGGAACTCTAAGTCAAACACGGTTTGTGCTAGCTCTTTGAAAATTGACACAATAAAGCAGTTTCATGTTCTATCTCTATGGTTTGTTTGCTGTTGATGTAGCCCTAAGCAGAGACTGGCGAGAATCACTTTCATGGAAAGGGCCTTCCAAGATTCCAAAAAACTACGAATTGCCTGAAATCTCAGCACACACTTTTTCACCCAATCTTGATGAAACTTTCAGGTAATCATCAGTACTCCAATCCAACTTAGCTCGCCAAATTTCGTTCTTCTAGGTTAAACCGTTCGTTGGCAGTAACCGGTTTCATTTTGAGGTTTCACCCTGTTTTCTCCTACAGGGACACATGTATTTGGAACTCTAAATCAAACACGGTTTTTGCTAGCTCTTTGAAACTTGACACAATAAAGCAGTTTCAAGTTCTATCTCTATGGTTTGTTTGCTGTTGATGTAGCCCTAAGCAGAGACTGGCGAGAATCACTTTCATGGAAAGGGACTGCCAAGCTTCCAAAAAACTACGAGTTGCCAGAAATCTCAGCACACACTTTTTCACCCAATCTTGATGAAACTTTCAGGTAATGATCAGTACACCAATCCCACTTGGCTCGCCAAATTTCGTTCTTCTAGGTTAAACCGTTCGTTGGCAGTAACCGGTTTCATTTTGAGGTTTCACTCTGTTTTCTCCTATAAGGATACATGTATTTGGAACTCTAAATCAAACACGGTTTGTGCTAGCTCTTTGAAACTTGACACAATAAAGCAGTTTCAAGTTCTATCTCTATGGTTTGTTTGCTGTTGATGTAGCACTAAGCAGAGACTGGCGAGAATCACTTTCATGGAAAGGGACTGCCAAGCTTCCAAAAAACTACGAGTTGCCAGAAATCTCAGCACACACTTTTTCACCCAATCTTGATGAAACTTTCAGAAAATGATCAGTACACCATTCCCACTTGGCTCGCCAAATTTCGTTCTTCTAGGTTAAACCGTTCGTTGGCAGTAACCGGTTTCATTTTGAGGTTTCACTCTGTTTTCTCCTATAGGGATACATGTATTTGGAACTCTAAATCAAACACGGTTTGTGCTAGCTCTTTGAAACTTGACACAATAAAGCAGTTTCAAGTTCTATCTCTATGGTTTGTTTGCTGTTGATGTAGCCCTAAGCAGAGACTGGCGAGAATCACTTGCATGGAAAGGGCATGCCAAGCTTCCAAAAAACTACGAGTTGCCTGAAATCTCAGCACACACTTTTTCACCCAATCTTGATGAAACTTTCAGGTAATGATCAGTACACCAATCCCACTTGGCTCGCCAAATTTCGTTCTTCTAGGTTAAACCGTTCGTTGGCAGTAACCGGTTTCATTTTGAGGTTTCACTCTGTTTTCTCCTATAGGGATACATGTATTTGGAACTCTAAATCAAACACGGTTTTTGCTAGCTCTTTGAAACTTGACACAATAAAGCAGTTTCAAGTTCTGTCTCTATGGTTTGTTTGCTGTTGATGTAGCCCTAAGCAGAGACTGGCGAGAATCACTTTCATCGAAAGGGCCTGCCAAGCTTCCAAAAAACTACGAGTTGCCAGAAATCTCAGCACACACTTTTTCACCCAATCTTGATGAAACTTTCAGGTAATGATCAGTACACCAATCCCACTTGGCTCGCCAAATTTCGTTCTTCTAGGTTAAACCGTTCGTTGGCAGTAACCGGTTTCATTTTGAGGTTTCACTCTGTTTTCTCCTATAGGGATACATGTATTTGGAACTCTAAGTCAAACACGGTTTGTGCTAGCTCTTTGAAACTTGACACAATAAAGCAGTTTCAAGTTCTATCTCAATGGTTTGTTTGCTGTTGATGTAGCCCTAAGCAGAGACTGGCGAGAATCACTTTCATCGAAAGGGCCTGCCAAGCTTCCAAAAAACTACGAGTTGCCTGAAATCTCAGCACACACTTTTTCACCCAATCTTGATGAAACTTTCAGGTAATGATCAGTACACCAATCCCACTTGGCTCGCCAAATTTCGTTCTTCTAGGTTAAACCGTTCGTTGGCAGTAACCGGTTACATTTTGAGGTTTCACTCTGTTTTCTCCTATAGGGATACATGTATTTGGAACTCTCAATCAAACACGGTTTGTGCTAGCTCTTTGAAACTTGACACAATAAAGCAGTTTCAAGTTCTATCTCTATGGTTTGTTTGCTGTTGATGTAGCCCTAAGCAGAGACTGGCGAAAATCACATTCATGGAAAGGGCCTACCAAGCTTCCAAAAAACTACGAGTTGCCAGAAATCTCAGCACACACTTTTTGACCCAATCTTGATGAAACTTTCAGGTAATGATCAGTACACCAATCCCACTTGGCTCACCAAATTTCGTTCTTCTAGGTTAAACCGTTCGTTGGCAGTAACCGGTTTCATTTTGAGGTTTCACTCTGTTTTCTCCTATAGGGATACATGTATTTGGAACTCTAAATCAAACACGGTTTGTGCTAGCTCTTTGAAACTTGACACAATAAAGCAGTTTCAAGTTCTATCTCTATGGTTTGTTTGCTGTTGATGTAGCCCTAAGCAGAGACTGGCGAGAATCACTTGCATGGAAAGGGCATGCCAAGCTTCCAAAAAAACTACGAGTTGCCTGAAATCTCAGCACACACTTTTTCACCCAATCTTGATGAAACTTTCAGGTAATGATCAGTACACCAATCCCACTTGGCTCGCCAAATTTCGATCTTCTAGGTTAAACCGTTCGTTGGCAGTAACCGGTTTTCATTTTGAGGTTTTACTCTGTTTTCTCCTATAGGGATACATGTATTTGGAACTCTAAATCAAACACGGTTTGTGCTAGCTCTTTGAAACTTGACACAATAAAGCAGTTTCAAGTTCTGTCTCTATGGTTGTTTGCTGTTGATGTAGCCCTAAGCAGAGACTGGCGAGAATCACTTTCATCGAAAGGGCCTGCCAAGCTTCCAAAAAACTACGAGTTGCCAGAAATCTCAGCACACACTTTTTCACCCAATCTTGATGAAACTTTCAGGTAATGATCAGTACACCAATCCCACTTGGCTCGCCAAATTTCGTTCTTCTAGGTTAAACCGTTCGTTGGCAGTAAACGGTTCATTTTGAGGTTTTACTCTGTTTTCTCCTATAGGGATACATGTATTTGGAACTCTAAATCAAACACGGTTTTTGCTAGCTCTTTGAAACTTGACACAATAAAGCAGTTTCAAGTTCTGTCTCTATGGTTTGTTTGCTGTTGATGTAGCCCTAAGCAGAGACTGGCGAGAATCACTTTCATCGAAAGGGCCTGCCAAGCTTCCAAAAAACTACGAGTTGCCAGAAATATCAGCACACACTTTTTCACCCAATCTTGATGAAACTTTCAGGTAATGATCAGTACACCAATCCCACTTGGCTCGCCAAATTTCGTTCTTCTAGGTTAAACCGTTCGTTGGCAGTAACCGGTTTCATTTTGAGGTTTCACTTTGTTTTCTCCTATAGGGATACATGTATTTGGAACTCTAAATCAAACACCGTTTTTGCTAGCTCTTTGAATCTTGACACAATAAAGCAGTTTCAAGTTCTATCTCTATGGTTTGTTTGCTGTTGATGTAGCCCTAAGCAGAGACTGGCGAGAATCACTTTCATGGAAAGGGCCTGCCAAGCTTCCAAAATCTAGGAGTTGCTTGAAATCTCAGCAAACACTTTTTCACCCAATCTTGATGATACTTTCAGGTAATGATCAGTACACCAATCCCACTTGGCTCGCCAAATTTTGTTCTTCTAGGTTAAACCGTTCGTTGGCAGTAACCAGTTTCATTTTGAGGTTTCACTCTGTTTTCTCCTATAGGGATACATGTATTTGGAACTCTAAATCAAACACGGTTTGTGCTAGCTCTTTGAAACTTGACACAATAAAGCAGTTTCAAGTTCTATCTCTATGGTTTGTTTGCTTTTGATGTAGCCCTAAGCAGAGACTGGTGAGAATCACTTTCATGGAAAGGGCCTGCCAAGCTTCCAAAAAACTACGAGTTGCCTGAAATCTCAGCACACACTTTTTCACCCAATCTTGATGAAACTTTCAGGTAATGATCAGTACACCAATCCCACTTGGCTCGAAAAATTTCGTTCTTCTAGGTTAAAACGTTCATTGGCAGTAACCGGTTTCATTTTGAGGTTTCACTCTGTTTTCTCCTATAGGGATACATGTATTTGGAACTCTAAATCAAACACCGTTTTTGCTAGCTCTTTGAAACTTGACACAATAAAGCAGTTTCAAGTTCTATCTCTATGGTTTGTTTGCTGTTGATGTAGCCCTAAGCAGAGACTGGCGAGAATCACTTTCATCGAAAAGGGCCTGCCAAGCTTCCAAAAACTACGAGTTGCCAGAAATCTCAGCACACACTTTTTCACCCAATATTGATGAAACTTTCAGGTAATGATCAGTACACCAATCCCACTTGGCTCGCCAAATTTCGTTCTTCTAGGTTAAACCGTTCGTTGGCAGTAACCGGTTTCATTTTGAGGTTTCACTCTGTTTTCTCCTATAGGGATACATGTATTTGGAACTCTAAATCAAACACGGTTTGTGCTCGCTCTTTGAAACTTGACACAATAAAGCAGTTTCAAGTTTTATTTCTATGGTTTGTTTCCTGTTGATGTAGCCCTAAGCAGAGACTGGCAAGAATCACTTTCATGGAAAGGGCCTGCCAAGCTTCCAAAAAACTACGAGTAGCCTGAAATCACAGCAAACACTTTTTCACCCAATCTTGATGATACTTTCAGGTAATGATCAGTACACCAATCCCACTTGGCTCGCCAAATTTCGATCTTCTAGGTTAAACCGTTCGTTGGCAGTAACCGGTTTCATTTTGAGGTTTCACCCTGTTTTCTCCTACAGGGATACATGTATTTGGAACTCTAAATCAAACACGGTTTGTGCTAGCTCTTTGAAACTTGACACAATAAAGCAGTTTCAAGTTCTATCTCTATGGTTTGTTTGCTGTTGATGTAGCCCTAAGCAGAGACTGGCGAGAATCACTTTCATGGAAGGGACTGCCAAGCTTCCAAAAAACTATGAGTTGCCAGAAATCTCAGCACACACTTTTTCACCCAATCTTGATGAAACTTTCAGGTAATGATCAGTACACCAATCCCACTTGGCTCGCCAAATTTCGTTCTTCTAGGTTAAACCGTTCGTTGGCAGTAACCGGTTTCATTTTGAGGTTTCACTCTGTTTTCTCCTATAGGGATACATGTATTTGGAACTCTAAATCAAACACGGTTTGTGCTAGCTCTTTGAAACTTGACACAATAAAGCAGTTTCAAGTTTTATCTCTATGGATTGTTTGCTGTTGATGTAGCCCTAAGCAGAGACTGGCGAGAATCACTTTCATCGAAAGGGCATGCCAAGCTTCCAAAAAACTACGAGTTGCCTGAAATCTCAGCACACACTTTTTCACCCAATCTTGATGAAACTTTCAGGTAATGATCAGTACACCAATCCCACTTGGCTCGCCAAATTTCGTTCTTCTAGGTTAAACCGTTCGTTGGCAGTAACCGGTTTCATTTTGAGGTTTTACTCTGTTTTCTCCTATAGGGATACATGTATTTGGAACTCTAAATCAAACACGGTTGTGCTAGCTCTTTGAACTTGACACAATAAAGCAGTTTCAAGTTCTATCTCTATGGTTTGTTTGCTGTTGATGTAGCCCTAAGCAGAGACTGGCGAGAATCACTTTCATGGAAAGGGCATGCCAAGCTTCCAAAAAACTACGAGTTGCCTGAAATCTCAGCACACACTTTTTCACCCAATCTTGATGAAACTGTCAGGTAATGATCAGTACAACAATCCCACTTCGCTCGCCAATTTCGTTCTTCTAGGTTAAACCGTTCGTTGGCAGTAACCTGTTTCATTTTGAGGATTTACTCTGTTTTCTCCTATAGGGGATACATGTATTTGGAACTCTAAATCAAACACGGTTTGTGCTAGCTCTTTGAAACTTGACACAATAAAGCACTTTCAAGTTCTGTCTCTATGGTTTGTTTGCTGTTGATGTAGCCCTAAGCAGAGACTGGCGAGAATCACTTTCATCGAAAGGGCCTGCCAAGCTTCCAAAAAACTACGAGTTGCCTGAAATCTCAGCACACACTTTTTCACCCAATTTTGATGAAACTTTCAGGTAATGATCAGTACACCAATCCCACTTGGCTCGCCAAATTTCGTTCTTCTAGGTTAAACCGTTCGTTGGCAGTAACCGGTTTCATTTTGAGGTTTCACTCTGTTTTCTCCTATAGGGATACATGTATTTGGAACTCTAAATCAAACACGGTTTGTGCTAGCTCTTTGAAACTTGACACAATAAAGCAGTTTCAAGTTCTATTTCTATGGTTTGTTTGCTGTTGATGTAGCCCTAAGCAGAGACTGGCAAGAATCACTTTCATGGAAAGGGCCTGCCAAGCTTCCAAAAAACTACGAGTAGCCTGAAATCACAGCAAACACTTTTTCACCCAATCTTGATGATACTTTCAGGTAATGATCAGTACACCAATCCCACTTGGCTCGCCAATTTTCGATCTTCTAGGTTAAACCGTTCGTTGGCAGTAACCGGTTTCATTTTGAGGTTTCACCCTGTTTTCTCCTACAGGGATACATGTATTTGGAACTCTAAATCAAACACGGTTTGTGCTAGCTCTTTGAAACTTGACACAATAAAGCAGTTTCAAGTTCTATCTCTATGGTTTGTTTGCTGTTGATGTAGCACTAAGCAGAGACTGGCGAGAATCACTTTCATGGAAAGGGACTGCCAAGCTTCCAAAAAACTACGAGTTGCCAGAAATCTCAGCACACACTTTTTCACCCAATCTTGATGAAACTTTCAGAAAATGATCAGTACACCATTCCCACTTGGCTCGCCAAATTTCGTTCTTCTAGGTTAAACCGTTCGTTGGCAGTAACCGGTTTCATTTTGAGGTTTCACTCTGTTTTCTCCTATAGGGATACATGTATTTGGAACTCTAAATCAAACACGGTTTGTGCTAGCTCTTTGAAACTTGACACAATAAAGCAGTTTCAAGTTCTATCTCTATGGTTTGTTTGCTGTTGATGTAGCCCTAAGCAGAGACTGGCGAGAATCACTTGCATGGAAAGGGCATGCCAAGCTTCCAAAAAACTACGAGTTGCCTGAAATCTCAGCACACACTTTTTCACCCAATCTTGATGAAACTTTCAGGTAATGATCAGTACACCAATCCCACTTGGCTCGCCAAATTTCGTTCTTCTAGGTTAAACCGTTCGTTGGCAGTAACCGGTTTCATTTTGAGGTTTCACTCTGTTTTCTCCTATAGGGATACATGTATTTGGAACTCTAAATCAAACACGGTTTTTGCTAGCTCTTTGAAACTTGACACAATAAAGCAGTTTCAAGTTCTGTCTCTATGGTTTGTTTGCTGTTGATGTAGCCCTAAGCAGAGACTGGCGAGAATCACTTTCATCGAAAGGGCCTGCCAAGCTTCCAAAAAACTACGAGTTGCCAGAAATCTCAGCACACACTTTTTCACCCAATCTTGATGAAACTTTCAGGTAATGATCAGTACACCAATCCCACTTGGCTCGCCAAATTTCGTTCTTCTAGGTTAAACCGTTCGTTGGCAGTAACCGGTTTCATTTTGAGGTTTCACTCTGTTTTCTCCTATAGGGATACATGTATTTGGAACTCTAAATCAAACACGGTTTGTGCTAGCTCTTTGAAACTTGACACAATAAAGCAGTTTCAAGTTCTATCTCTATGGTTTGTTTGCTGTTGATGTAGCCCTAAGCAGAGACTGGCGAGAATCACTTTCATGGAAAGGGCATGCCAAGCTTCCAAAAAACTACGAGTTGCCTGAAATCTCAGCACACACTTTTTCACCCAATCTTGATGAAACTGTCAGGTAATGATCAGTACAACAATCCCACTTCGCTCGCCAAATTTCGTTCTTCTAGGTTAAACCGTTCGTTGGCAGTAACCTGTTTCATTTTGAGGTTTTACTCTGTTTTCTCCTATAGGGATACATGTATTTGGAACTCTAAATCAAACACGGTTTGTGCTAGCTCTTTGAAACTTGACACAATAAAGCACTTTCAAGTTCTGTCTCTATGGTTTGTTTGCTGTTGATGTAGCCCTAAGCAGAGACTGGCGAGAATCACTTTCATCGAAAGGGCCTGCCAAGCTTCCAAAAAACTACGAGTTGCCTGAAATCTCAGCACACACTTTTTCACCCAATTTTGATGAAACTTTCTGGTAATGATCAGTACACCAATCCCACTTGGCTCGCCAAATTTCGTTCTTCTAGGTTAAACCGTTCGTTGGCAGTAACCGGTTTCATTTTGAGGTTTCACTCTGTTTTCTCCTATAGGGATACATGTATTTGGAACTCTAAATCAAACACGGTTTTGTGCTAGCTCTTTGAAACTTGACACAATAAAGCAGTTTCAAGTTCTATTTCTATGGTTTGTTTGCTGTTGATGTAGCCCTAAGCAGAGACTGGCAAGATTCACTTTCATGGAAAGGGCCTGCCAAGCTTCCAAAAAACTACGAGTTGCCTGAAATCTCAGCAAACACTTTTTAACCCAATCTTGATGAAACTTTCAGGTAATGATCAGTACACCAATCCCACTTGGCTCGCCAAATTTCGTTCTTCTAAGTTAAAACGTTCGTTGGCAGTAACCGGTTCCATTTTGAGGTTTCACTCTGTTTTCTCCTATAGGGATACATGTATTTGGAACTCTAAATCAAACACCGTTTTTGCTAGCTCTTTGAAACTTGACACAATAAAGCAGTTTCAAGTTCTATCTCTATGGTTTGTTTGCTGTTGATGTAGCCCTAAGCAGAGACTGGCGAGAATCACTTTCATCGAAAGGGCCTGCCAAGCTTCCAAAAAACTACGAGTTGCCAGAAATCTCAGCACACACTTTTTCACCCAATCTTGATGAAACTTTCAGGTAATGATCAGTACACCAATCCCACTTGGCTCGCCAAATTTCGTTCTTCTAGGTTTAAACCGTTCGTTGGCAGTAACCGGTTTCATTTTGAGGTTTCACTCTGTTTTCTCCTATAGGGATACATGTATTTGGAACTCTAAATCAAACACGGTTTGTGCTAGCTCTTTGAAACTTGACACAATAAAGCAGTTTCAAGTTCTATTTCTATGGTTTGTTTGCTGTTGATGTAGCCCTAAGCAGAGACTGGCAAGAATCACTTTCATGGAAAGGGCCTGCCAAGCTTCCAAAAAACTACGAGTAGCCTGAAATCACAGCAAACACTTTTTCACCCAATCTTGATGATACTTTCAGGTAATGATCAGTACACCAATCCCACTTGGCTCGCCAATTTTCGATCTTCTAGGTTAAACCGTTCGTTGGCAGTAACCGGTTTCATTTTGAGGTTTCACCCTGTTTTCTCCTACAGGGATACATGTATTTGGAACTCTAAATCAAACACGGTTTGTGCTAGCTCTTTGAAACTTGACACAATAAAGCAGTTTCAAGTTCTATCTCTATGGTTTGTTTGCTGTTGATGTAGCACTAAGCAGAGACTGGCGAGAATCACTTTCATGGAAAGGGACTGCCAAGCTTCCAAAAAACTACGAGTTGCCAGAAATCTCAGCACACACTTTTTCACCCAATCTTGATGAAACTTTCAGAAAATGATCAGTACACCATTCCCACTTGGCTCGCCAAATTTCGTTCTTCTAGGTTAAACCGTTCGTTGGCAGTAACCGGTTTCATTTTGAGGTTTCACTCTGTTTTCTCCTATAGGGATACATGTATTTGGAACTCTAAATCAAACACGGTTTGTGCTAGCTCTTTGAAACTTGACACAATAAAGCAGTTTCAAGTTCTATCTCTATGGTTTGTTTGCTGTTGATGTAGCCCTAAGCAGAGACTGGCGAGAATCACTTGCATGGAAAGGGCATGCCAAGCTTCCAAAAAACTACGAGTTGCCTGAAATCTCAGCACACACTTTTTCACCCAATCTTGATGAAACTTTCAGGTAATGATCAGTACACCAATCCCACTTGGCTCGCCAAATTTCGTTCTTCTAGGTTAAACCGTTCGTTGGCAGTAACCGGTTTCATTTTGAGGTTTCACTCTGTTTTCTCCTATAGGGATACATGTATTTGGAACTCTAAATCAAACACGGTTTTTGCTAGCTCTTTGAAACTTGACACAATAAAGCAGTTTCAAGTTCTGTCTCTATGGTTTGTTTGCTGTTGATGTAGCCCTAAGCAGAGACTGGCGAGAATCACTTTCATCGAAAGGGCCTGCCAAGCTTCCAAAAAACTACGAGTTGCCAGAAATCTCAGCACACACTTTTTCACCCAATCTTGATGAAACTTTCAGGTAATGATCAGTACACCAATCCCACTTGGCTCGCCAAATTTCGTTCTTCTAGGTTAAACCGTTCGTTGGCAGTAACCGGTTTCATTTTGAGGTTTCACTCTGTTTTCTCCTATAGGGATACATGTATTTGGAACTCTAAGTCAAACACGGTTTGTGCTAGCTCTTTGAAACTTGACACAATAAAGCAGTTTCAAGTTCTATCTCAATGGTTTGTTTGCTGTTGATGTAGCCCTAAGCAGAGACTGGCGAGAATCACTTTCATCGAAAGGGCCTGCCAAGCTTCCAAAAAACTACGAGTTGCCTGAAATCTCAGCACACACTTTTTCACCCAATCTTGATGAAACTTTCAGGTAATGATCAGTACACCAATCCCACTTGGCTTGCCAAATTTCGTTCTTCTAGGTTAAACCGTTCGTTGGCAGTAACCGGTTACATTTTGAGGTTTCACTCTGTTTTCTCCTATAGGGATACATGTATTTGGAACTCTCAATCAAACACGGTTTGTGCTAGCTCTTTGAAACTTGACACAATAAAGCAGTTTCAAGTTCTATCTCTATGGTTTGTTTGCTGTTGATGTAGCCCTAAGCAGAGACTGGCGAAAATCACATTCATGGAAAGGGCCTACCAAGCTTCCAAAAAACTACGAGTTGCCAGAAATCTCAGCACACACTTTTTGACCCAATCTTGATGAAACTTTCAGGTAATGATCAGTACACCAATCCCACTTGGCTCGCCAAATTTCGTTCTTCTAGGTTAAACCGTTCGTTGGCAGTAACCGGTTTCATTTTGAGGTTTCACTCTGTTTTCTCCTATAGGGATACATGTATTTGGAACTCTAAATCAAACACGGTTTGTGCTAGCTCTTTGAAACTTGACACAATAAAGCAGTTTCAAGTTCTATCTCTATGGTTTGTTTGCTGTTGATGTAGCCCTAAGCAGAGACTGGCGAGAATCACTTGCATGGAAAGGGCATGCCAAGCTTCCAAAAAACTACGAGTTGCCTGAAATCTCAGCACACACTTTTTCACCCAATCTTGATGAAACTTTCAGGTAATGATCAGTACACCAATCCCACTTGGCTCGCCAAATTTCGATCTTCTAGGTTAAACCGTTCGTTGGCAGTAACCGGTTTCATTTTGAGGTTTTACTCTGTTTTCTCCTATAGGGATACATGTATTTGGAACTCTAAATCAAACACGGTTTGTGCTAGCTCTTTGAAACTTGACACAATAAAGCAGTTTCAAGTTCTGTCTCTATGGTTTGTTTGCTGTTGATGTAGCCCTAAGCAGAGACTGGCGAGAATCACTTTCATCGAAAGGGCCTGCCAAGCTTCCAAAAAACTACGAGTTGCCAGAAATCTCAGCACACACTTTTTCACCCAATCTTGATGAAACTTTCAGGTAATGATCAGTACACCAATCCCACTTGGCTCGCCAAATTTCGTTCTTCTAGGTTAAACCGTTCGTTGGCAGTAAACGGTTTCATTTTGAGGTTTTACTCTGTTTTCTCCTATAGGGATACATGTATTTGGAACTCTAAATCAAACACGGTTTTTGCTAGCTCTTTGAAACTTGACACAATAAAGCAGTTTCAAGTTCTGTCTCTATGGTTTGTTTGCTGTTGATGTAGCCCTAAGCAGAGACTGGCGAGAATCACTTTCATCGAAAGGGCCTGCCAAGCTTCCAAAAAACTACGAGTTGCCAGAAATATCAGCACACACTTTTTCACCCAATCTTGATGAAACTTTCAGGTAATGATCAGTACACCAATCCCACTTGGCTCGCCAAATTTCGTTCTTCTAGGTTAAACCGTTCGTTGGCAGTAACCGGTTTCATTTTGAGGTTTCACTTTGTTTTCTCCTATAGGGATACATGTATTTGGAACTCTA